>NC_133311.1:15536502-15554375 GCF_012295235.1 Primulina huaijiensis | reverse complement strand
TATATATATAAAGAAGAAGAAGATGGATTTATGTGTGTGTGTGTGTGTGTGTGTGTGTGTGTGTGTGTGTAAAGAAGAAGATGGATTTATGTGACTGAATGGGAGAGCCAAGTTTTTTGTGCGGGATCACGTGAATGCTCATCGCCTGTGTTTGAGCAGTCCCATTGGCCTTTAGAGCAATAAAAAAAATAAATTTAATTGGGACAGTTTGGATTGCAAATAGACAAATAGTTTTTGTGAGCTCAATTATGATAATCAAGACGAGACGAGTAAAACTCCGGGGAGAAAACATTTCTGTGTCATGAATACTTTAGTTTGGTTAATTCAGTTACATTAGATTTTTAAACGAGTTTGGTTCTTTAAACTCAAGTATTTCGATCGATCTTGTAAAAACTTCGGTTGGGGTAGTCTGTTTTAAGGGTAAGATGAGTTTTAGTCTGATTTCCGAAAGAGTTGAATCGATAGAGCTGGGTGGATAGGTGTCAAATTGTGAACAATGTCTCGTTGTAAATTGGTTTGTATCAGTTAGTCCAATTTAAAGAGTATAATGAAGCAGGAGTATTATCGATCCAGAGTGACTTGGTGCTTGTTACTCTTAGTGATCAGTTGATCTGATTTTTGCTTCTGTTTGGTGTCATAGGAAACTGAGTTCCAAGCTACAGAAGCCAAAGCGCAAGCTCGCAGTTCGACATCAACGAAGAAGTCTAGAGCAGCGGAAGTGCACAATCTGTCTGAAAGGGTTTGTGTGGATTTAGGATATTCTTTTTCTGATTCTCGTGCTAAACTCTCTCTTGTTTTAGTGTTATAGAGGAGACTCGGTTATTGAATTGATTGAAGTTGTAACCGATGCAGAGGCGTCGGGATAGAATAAATGAAAAGATGAAGGCACTACAGGAACTCATACCTCGATGCAACAAGGTCAGAAAGCTTAGAAATTACCCCGGGGAGGGATTACAAAATATGTTTGGAGGGGCAAATTTTATATTTTTACCAAAAAATTTCATTTATCATGTACGTGGACTGTCCCTACTATGCTACTAGCCCTTCGGGATCCGCCCCTAATCACCCTGGTTATATTTTAAGAGGTCTCTAAGACATAAATATTGAATCGATTGTTTTTCCAAAATTCAGTCAGACAAGGCTTCGATGTTGGATGAGGCAATTGAGTACTTGAAGTCACTGCAACTCCAAGTACAGGTATAGTTTCTAACATCTTGTTTTCCGAACTCAATCTTGGGAAGTGAAGAAACCCTGAGATATGATAACTTTTGAGCTTTATTTAGTAAACCCGTCACATCTACTCAAACTCGTGAGAAGAAGCTGATGGAAAATGTACCTGCAGATGATGTCCATGGGATGTGGAATGGTTCCTATGATGTACCCTGGTATGCAGCAATACATGCCTGTAATGGGAATGGGCATTGGGCTGGGAATGGGAATGGATATGAGCATGAATCGGCCTATGGTGCCCTATCCATCTATGCTACCCGGTTCAGCATTGCCAAATCCAGCAGCAGCAGCACATATGAGTGCTTGTTTTCCGATGCCTGCATTTCATCTGCCACCAGTTCCTGTACCTGACCCTTCGAGAATTCAAGCTTCTAATCAGACCGATTCAAATTCAGCAGTTGCTCGCAATCCAAACCAGCCACAAATGCCAAATTTTAACGAACCATATCAGCAATTTCTTGGTCCCCACCAGGAACCACCATTACCACATGCAAGTTTACGTTGTCAAACGCTTAATTAGCGTCAGCTGTCGGATTACTCAGTAGATTACTTAAGAAAATACTTGCATGTCAACTTATGCAGCACATGGTTTTCGGGTATTTATTTATATTGATGGGTCCCCTCCACTTGTTTTGCAGAATCAAACCGTGGTACAATCCGTTAGCAAGCAGCCGAATAACAGCAAAGATATCGGAAACCCTTAGAATCATCAATCAGGTAGAAAATCAGTATAGTCATGTATTTCTTATATTCATAAAACATCATATTTACAAGCACTAAAAACTGTTGGATGTTCTCAAAAAAAAAAAAACTGTTGGATCTTATTAAAGGAATACATAATTATCTGAAACAAAAGTTTCAACATTTTCAGGTTGATTTCAAGTCAATCACATATGCAAGTCATTCGCCGAACTAAATTTTGTAAGAGAGTAGAGCACAAGCATAGATATTAGAGACCTAACCTGTACCTATTACCATAGCAGCAGTTTTCTTCTATTATTTCGGATGGATTGGAAACAAATTTCTGGCATTATGAGACTCAGCGATGCAGAATAATACGTCATGAACTTACGTGATACAACAACAGTATAGTCTTCGAGGATTAATAGCCTCTGGTTTGACAGTTAATCCTTTGGTTTCAGTAAAAATTTCTGTCCACCAAAAATCCCCAGAAAGCTATGAGGTATGCTCAGGTTTCATGGAGTAATGGCGGACAAGATCTGCAAATATGAAAATGCAAGTTAGCTTAAATTTATGAAACCAGGTTCATTTATAGCGTGTGAAGGACAATTTAACTAAAGAAAAACTGAAATTGGAAAGGTTATATTGGCGAGAAAAAGGTAATACCTTTTCAGTTAACCGTCGGAATTCCTCCACTTCCATTACTTTGTCAAGCTTCTATTAAAGTAGAAAAACACACCCAGCAATATTCACACACTCGAAAGTTTGCTTTGAGACTTAAATTTTTTGTTTTGATCCACCGTTTTGGAACATACAAACTTCATAAGTTTCAAACATCTATGGTTATCGTGCCCCCAGAAATCTGAATATCTATTTTCTCAAAAACTTTTCATTGATATCAAACTATTCAGTTAACAAAAAATGCTTTCAAATGCCTGGAGAAATCCTTTAGTTAAAACAAACAAGAGCGTATTCTCTATACATCCAAGTAAGATTGATTGAAATTACCTTCTCAGGATCCATGGCAGAGTCTATGTCACATATAAGTCTTAAGTTTCTCATCCTTTATTGCATCTCGTATTTCACTAGAAGAAGCTGCAGCAAAATCAAGAAGAGAGGTAACATAAGGATTCATTTAAACATTTTTTTGGAACTGCAAGCAACATGCCTCGAGTAAATTTCTCTTCAAACTCATTTCCAAAAGTTAAGCATACCCAATGTTGTAAATGGCGGGAGGCGGTGGCGGGGCAGTCGGTAACCGCCTACCACCTCGGCCGCTTAGGTGGTTGAATTTTTTTAAGTAATTTTTTTTATAAATAATCATATATAATAATGCAATATAATCACAAATATTCATCATTTTTTACGTAAGATGCGTAATTAAACGATGAGCATACCTGTAAACGATGTCACAAACCCTTAAGATGCATGCATCCTATAATCCATATCCACACAAACAGATGGAAACAAGCACGAACGTAGTAGATAGATAGGAAGCACAACTCTTAAGAGATTATGGCATTTGTTAAGACACACCTTTCCCAAACCTTAACATGAGAAATTGCAAAGAATGTAACAGCAAATATGTGATAATCTTACCAATCGACTCTAGTTGTACTCCTTGCAACACTTCACTTGGCTCCTCAGTTTCTCTGAACAACACCAAACGTATTCATAACTAGCAAATCAAATGCAGGTGGTCTTTTCAATAAAATGACCTCAGCATTCGACCATGAATTCCCTTTAGCAACTAAAATACAAAATACTTAATTTTGGAAAAGAAAAAGTACCAGTTGGCTCACAAACTTCGACTTTCACAGGATTTTCCAGTTTTTTTCAAGGAATTTCTCCGGAAACATCGCATAAGAAAACAGTTACAGGCATATACCCGAGCAGCGAATTCAAAGTAACGAATGCCAAAACTCTGGTAGAAGAATCGATTTATAACCCTACCTTTGTTTTTCTCGAAACACATCAACGAACAACTGCAAGAAATCAACAAAATCATTGCCTAAATAGATCAAATTAAGTCGAAAATCAAAATTTAGAAAATCGATACACATGGAGAAATCAACGCACTAGGGTATTAGACAGATGGAGCACTTGTATTTTGACTGCGCTTCCGCACAAACTTCACATTTTCTGGGTGCCATCATCCAATTTCAATAGGTTTTGCAAGTTCGGAGCTGAGTTACAGGCAGCTTCACGCGAAATCCTCGGTTCTGTTTGCCTTACCTTCGTAGACAATAGACAAGTTTCTTGGGCTTCTGGCCCGTTGCATAAATTGCCAATGCCATAATTCAGTCGCATTCGAGTAGAAACTTGTTTAAAATATACAAACTTACTGATTAGTTTCATTATCTTAATTTGCATTGACAGATATTATGGTATTTACTATTAAATATTCAAAGACTTATCTATATTCAAAGACTTATCTATACAGTTTGCATGGACAAATAAATAAAGTAAATATTATAGTTAGGTAAAGTCGTGAAATATTATTAAAAAAAAATCGTTTTTACGATAGGATCAATAAAAGTAAAAGCCACAAGTTAGCTCATTGGACACATATTCTAACAAACCAACAGAATAATGAAACTCCTTCACAACAAGAGAACTTTGGTAGAGAAGTGGAGAAAGCCACCGAAGGGTTTTTGAAATGTAATGTAGATGCTGCAACATTTCAAGAATGAGGGATATTTGGCTTTGGCTTTATTAGCAGAGACGATCAAGATTCTTGTGTGCGATGCTTGTCAAAAGATCAATGCATGGAAATGTTAGACCAGAAGAAGCAGAAGGAATTGTTGGTCTCACTTGCGGTAATTTGAGATAATAAAATCCGAAAATAAAGAATAAACTGGACACCGAGATTTACGTGGAAAACCCCTAAAAATTATTAGGGTAAAAACCACGGGCAAGATGAAAAGAATTTCCACTATAATATTTTGTGGTGTACAACTCACTCACTGTGTTTCCAAAGAGAACACACACTCTCTTAATACAAGAGAACAAACATCTCACAAATATTATAGAACTAAGCACTCAAATGCTTATAAGATGAGAGAAAACTCGAAGAAGGGATGATTTCAGAATGAAGGAGGGAGCTCTATTTATAGAACATCTGTCAGTGTGAATACGCGTTAAAAACGCGTATTCTTATTCAACACGTTGTCCCTGCCAACCCATTTTGAAAATTCTTTTTGCAGACATTTCTCCCACTTGGAGATTTGATTGAGAATCAAACACATCTCCACACATCCTTTCAATCTTGACATTCCTTGCTGCTTACGTTTTCGCTAGACCACTTGAGGATCTACAACACTCAAACTTATCAGTGTTCACTGGCTTGGTCAGAAAATCAGCTATGTTGTCCTTCGTATGAATCTTCTGCATATTCACGCTTCTTTCTTCTACTACTTCCCGCACAAAGTGAAATTGTACTCCAATGTGTTTCGTCCTGGAATGAAAGATTGGATTCCTTGCAATGTGCAATGCACTCTGACTGTCACAAAACAAGGAAACATTTTCTTGTTTGTGTCCAATCTCCTCCAATAACCTTTTAATCTATATTGCCTCCTTGCAAGCTTGAGTAGCTGCCATGTATTCTGCCTCTGTTGTAGATAACGCCACAACTGACTGCAGTTTTGAAACCCAGCTTACTGCTCCTCCTGCAAGTGTAAACACATAACCAATAGTAGATTTCCTCTTATCAGGATCACCTGCATAATCTGAATCGACATAGCCCCTGAGTGTAAAATCCGATCCTCCATAACATAATGCAGCATTCGATGTACCTTTAATGTATCTAAGGATCCTCTTAACAGTGCTCCAATGCTCTCGTCCAGGATTCGCCATATATCAACTAACTGCTCTCACTGCTTGAGCAATGTCTGGTCTTGTACAGATCATGGCGAACATCAAACTTCCCACTGCTGATGCATATGGTACTCGAGACATCTCAATCCTATCTGCTTCACTGCTAGGACACATCTCGGAGGATAACTTGAAGTTAACAAGAAGAAGAGTCGAAACTGGCTTACTATCTTGCATGTTGAAGCGTTGCAAGACTTTCTTCAAATAATTTTCTGGAAAAGCCAAATCTTTCTGTTACTTCTGTCTCGGTGAACTTGCATCCCTAGAATCTTGTTTGCTGGTCCCAAGTCTTTCATATCAAATTCCCTAGCCAACTGTGTTTTCAATCATTGGACATGATCTTTGTTGGGGCCTGCTACCAACATGTCGTCCACATACAACAGCAAAATAATATAATCATCACCAGACCTCTTGAAATACGTACAAGGGTCTGCACTCAGTCTGTTGTATCCAAGGCTCATGATATAGGAATCAAATCTCTTGTACCAACACCTCAACGCCTGTTTGAGACCGTACTGAGATTTGTTCAACCTGCAAACCAAGTTCTCTTTGCCTTTTTCCGCAAAACCTTCTGGCTGGAGCATATAGATTTCTTCTTCAAGATCTACATGAAGAAACGCCGTTTTCACATCTAGCTGTTCTAGATGTAGGTCAGACACCGCACACAATGTCAGCACCTCTCTGACTGTTGTAAGCCGAACCACAGGAGAAAATATCTCATTGAAGTCAATGCCTTCTGAAACGTCTACTCGTTTAAAAGTGCGGAAATATTTTTTTTTAAAGCTCACATTTTAGAAATAACATTTAAACGTTTCGAATGCATGTGATCTACAGAAAATATAATATTTAAAAATGATCTTAAAAATTTGACAGTAAAATCGTGCAGTTTAAAATAACCATAAACAAATAAAAATCTTAAAATCATCAACGTGTAAAAATGTTTATTTCCTTTCAATCTCATAAATCACAATGCGGAAAAACGTGTGGTCCTCGGGTCGTGTCGTCGCACCAGGTCTGCCTACTCAGAGTTCGACACCTCCAGTCCCCTCATCATTAAGCTCACCTGCATCACACATGCCTAGTGAGTCTAAAGACTCAACACACATGCACCGTTAATAGCAAATACATATACATAGCACACAGCAGTGAAAACTATCATACTCAACATACTTTTCATGAACTTTAAAAACGTAACATAAAAGTGTCGTGTAAAATCATGACGAGTCAAAATAGCTCATCGTTAATCATCATTCATCGTTTATCATTTATCGTTCATCATTCATCGTTTATCATTTATCATTTATCATTTATCATTGGTGAATTCAGTTCATTAGAGGTGACTATCGTACATCATCATTTACGATGGATCCATCATACATAGAACCGCGGTACCCGGCGGCTGTCGGATATCAGTGACATGATCACCCATCCACTGTGCCTAGACCTCATCATCAGCATTTACATATACGTCTTAAACATTTACATATACTTCGATAGCCACAACTAATTCCCGTCATTCAAAACATTATCATTTTCATCACTTATAAAAATCATGCACCAACGCAATTTTCTTTAAATTCAAGCATACGACGTATATCTTCATAAAATCTTAAAATCGTGAACATGATGCATAAAAATTTAAAATATCATAAATTTGTGCTCAGGGCGCTGCCAGGACCAAAATCTCACCCCGAGTGCAAAATGACTATTTTGCCTCTGGAACCCAAATATTATCATTTCACTCCTGGACCTCTAAAATTGATCCGAAGCTTACCAAACTTCTTAAAATATCCCAAAACATAATTAAAATCATTATTAGACGTAAACTCGAGTTTAATACCAAACTTAATCGATTCGTTTTAAGACTTGGACCGAGGTCCCGGTTTTAACCCGAATCGACCCGAAACTCAACATAATTTTTTTCTCAACTTTGAATCATAACTTAAACATCTCATTCTACAACATTTACTACTTAAATTATGTCCTTAAACCCACAATCTTTCGGCCACTACCTATTGCTCTAAATTATAATTTTGGTCACCTCCTCTTTGTCCAATCATCAAGCTACCCATGTCTCCTACCCTTACACTCCCACGGTCCTCTCTTATACTCCCACCTATAAAGCCCTTAAGACTCACCATTAGGCCCTTAATAACCCCTCTAAACTAGGCCAAACTCAAACAAAAAAAAACGCTGCACCACCCAAAACCCACGCTGCGCACCAAAAAAAACCCACAGCCACTCACTACCATCGATCCCCCACAGCACCAGCAACTCACGGCTCACTCCAGGACCTGTCACGGACCCATGTGGGTCAGCTCCAAGGCCAAGGACGAACCATGCACCGCTGCGACTCCCATTCGCTCGATCTACACCAACCCCCTTCACGCAGCAAACAAACATTCAGCCCTTCAACTTACAACCCCAACTCGCTTGCTAATCCTTGAAACAACATCCTGTCACCAATATCATCCTCTTAACAACATAACACAGCAGCCCCCTTGCACACCAACGAAAACGTGAGAAGTGAGCAGCAAATGAAAGAATGCAATAAACCCATGAAAATCCACTAATCCTCTCTACCCATGCTTGTACCGAGAGTTTTACATGCATACACACATACACATCAGTAATATAACATGCGTGATGCAGAAAGGAGGTTGCAAGCGTGCCTTGTTGATTTGGAGTGCAATAACGAGACAAGGGAATCCGGATGACTTTTTCGTTTGCAAGAACAAGAGAAAATCGAAGCCTTCAACTGTTGAGTTCTGAAACCGAGGGTGGGGAATGCTGAAAGGGGGTGTCGACTGTGTAACGTAAATAGGTTTAGGGTAATGGTTTGTTATAATATAATTGAATGGTTAATCACACAATTAATGGGCCCTAAAAAGAGAATTAGGGGTTTGAAAAGGGTTTTAAGCCCAACAAGTTTGCAAGTAGGTCCATTAAATCCAAACACACTCCCGAAAAATATTTTGTGTTGAAAAGGTTTTGAAAATATTAGCCGAACCCTTAAAAAGTCCTCCGATTTGATAATATTTGCGTACCGTTAAAAATAGAAATATTGCGGGTAAAAATACCCAATAAAATCCCATTTTATGAAAATACCTTTAAAACACTTTAAATTAATTTATAAAAATAATTCGTATAATAAAAATAATTTTACTGAAAATTCTCCGGTCTCCGATCCTCGTTCGAACGTGAAATGCACATAAAAACCCTAATGCGTGAACTTTTTAAAATTTTATGAAATAATTCCTATAATGCAATAATAATGCATAAAAAAATAATTTAACACAATTTAATAAAATAAACATGCATTTTATGCTTTAAAAGAATTTGCTAAAATACCAAAGAAATTTAATAATTTGCATGCATGTGGTTCACGTGGACTTTCCGATTTTCGGGACGTTACACCTTCTTTCTGAGCATACCTTTTTACCACCAATCTAGCACGATACCGCTCCACTTGGTTATTGCCATCACGCTTGATCTTATAGACCCATCTGTTTCGAATGGCTTTCCTTCCTCGTGGTAGTGTAACAAAATCCCAAGTTTGATTCCTATCTAATGCTTCCAATTCTTTTATGCATTGCTATCATCCACAAGGATATATCCGAGCTTTGAGTAGCTTTGTGAAAACTCGATGGCTCATCATCCTCTGATAATAGACAATATGCAATATTGCTTTCAGTGACATAATCTGAAAGCCAACCTGGTGGTCTTCTGTCCCGAGTTGACTGCCTCACATTGGAAAGTTCAGACTCAACTTGTTCTTGTTCTTCGTGCTCTGGTACTGCTTCACAAGAAACTTGACCTTCGTCCGTCTTATTTTCCACCTGAAATATAGTAATTTCTGAATTTGGTGTGCCTTTGTCTCCCTTTACTTTATCTTCTTCGAAAATAACATCCCTGCTTTAGGATCCCACAAGCGAAACCCCTTTACTCCATCAGCATAACCCAAGAAGATACATTTTCTGGATTTTGAATCCAACTTCGATCTTTCTTGTTCATTGTACAGAACATACACCGGACTTCCAAATGTATGCAAATGAGAATAATATGTAGGCTTCTCAGTCCACATCTCCATCGGAGTCTTCAGATCAATCGCCACTGAAGGAGAACGATTGATAATATAACAAGCGGTTTTGACTGCTTCTGCCCAAAATGACTTGTCTAGACCCGCAGTCCTCAACATAGCTCTTGGTCTGTCTAACAAGGTTCTGTTCATCTGCTCCGCCACTCCCTTCTGTTGAGGTGTGTAAGCCGTCGTGAATTGTATTTTGATGCCCTCATATTGACAAAATGCATCAAACTCGTCATTGGTATATTCACCTCCATTGTCAGTTCTCAAACACTTGATTTTCTTCTCAGAATCAATTTCAACCCGCGCTTTGAAATCTTTGAAGATTTGGAAAACATCTGATTTCTTCTTGATTGGATACACCCAACATCTCCTAGAGAAATCATCAATGAACGAGACAAAATACCTCGCTCCTCCTAGGGATACAACCGGTGCTTGCCAAACATCCGAATGAATCAGCTCCAATATGCTTTTGCTCATGGCAGTAGAAGTGTCGAACTTTAATCTGTGTTGTTTACTGGTAATACAATGCTCACAAAAGGGTAGTGACACTTTTGTAAGTCCCGGCAACAGCTTCCGTTCTGAGAGAATTTTCAACCCCCGTTCTGACATATGCCCGAGCTTTCTATGCCATAACACTGTTAATTCTTCTCCTGAACCATTTGATGCAACAGCTAGTTCTGCCTCTTTGTGTGTTTCTCCCAAAAGTACATACAGATTTGCAGCAACCTTTTCCGCTTTCATAACCACAAGCGCGCCTTTCACAATTTTCATGATCTCATTCTCAATACGAGTTTTGCTCCCGATGTCATCCAATTGCCCCAAGGACAAAAGATTTTTCGTCAGTCCTTTCACATGTCGTACCTCCTGTATGGTGCGAATGGTGCCATCAAACATTTTAATTTTGATAGTACTGACCCCAGCGATTTCCAAGGCATGATCATTTCCCATAAATACAGATCCTCCTGAGACTGGTTCATAATGATCAAACCATTCTCTCCTAGACGTCATGTGCCACGTCGCTCCTGAATCCATAATCCATGTCTCACAAAATTTTTGCATGCCTTCTGCAACAGTTGCTGCTTCGCTGAATAAAATTTCACCACTGCCTGAAGTACTGGCCACATTTCCTTGAGAACTCTTCTCGATACTCGTACACTTTTTCTTGAAGTGCTCTTTACCGCCACATTTAAAGCAATATATATTTTTCTTCTTACTTCTCGACTTTGATCTACCTCGTCTTTGGCTTCCACTGGAGTCACGATCCATAAATCTTCCTATTATCATCGGTAAAACCTCTGCCTGCTTCGATGTTACCAACCTATCTTCCTTATTCTTGCGTCGGCTTTCTTCTCTGAGAACCGCAGTTAAGACATCTTCGAATCTTAGAAAGCCCATAAGAATATTGTTGGTTATGTTGATGATAAGTTGATCATATGAAGCTGGTAGACTTTGAAGTAGAAGCTCCGCACGTTAATTTTCCCCAATTTTATGCCCCATGGAAGTGAGATGGGCAAATAGAGTATTTAGTGTGTTGATATGGTCGGTCATCGATGAGGATTCCTCCATCCGAAGAGTATAAAGCCTTCTCTTTAGGAAAATCATGTTGTGTAGGGACTTGACCTCGTACATCTTTGTCAGAGTATCCCAGATAACTATGGCTGTTTTTATCTCAGAGATACTTGACAAAACTTAGTCTGCTATAGCCAAGTGTAGATTGGCAACAGCGTTGTCATTCATCTCATTCCACTTTCCATCATCTGTAATCTCCACCGGTCTATCTCCAATAGCCGCCAAGCAATTCTCCTTTCTTAAAACTGCTTGTATCTTTATTTTCCACAGCATAAAATTGCTTCAGTTGAATTTTGCTATCTCGTACCTGCCCTCCTATTATGTCTACAGCAATTTAGTAGACTGGATAAAATAATCCCGTCTTAAATAAAAAATCTCAAAAAATCTTTTTTGTTGTGGAAGATCAGTCTAGGCTGCAACCACAGAGCATACTCAGAATTTTTAAGAAATTTTAAACCAAAGCTCTGATAACACTTGTTGGTCCCACTTGCGGTAATTTGAGATAATAAAACCCGAAAATAAAGAATAAACTGAACACCGAGATTTACGTGGAAAACCCCTAAAAATTATTAGGGTAAAAACCACGGGTAAGATGAAAAAAATTTCCACTATAATATTTCGTGGTGTACAACTCACTCACTGTGTTTCCAAAGAGAACACACACTCTCTTAGTACAGGAGAACAATCATCTCACAAATATTATAGAACTAAGCACTCAAATGGTTATAAGATGAGAGAAAACTCGAAGAAAGGATGATTTCAGAATGAAGGGGGAACTCTATTTATAGAGCCTCTGTCAGTGTGAATACGCGTTAAAAATGCGTATTCTTATTCAACACGTTGTCCCTGCCAACCCATTTTGAAAATTCTTTTTGCCGACAGGAATTGCCTTACATGAAGCAATAACACGGATAAAGTGTCTAGAGTTGCACCATGTTATTTTTGAAATAGATGCGAAGAAAGTGGCAGATGAAACCAAGTCAGTGAGAAAAAATAACTCTTCTTTTGGTGTTATCATTGATTAATGCAAAAAACTATTACAGAAGAACAAGATTTATTCTAGAGGTATCTTTGATGTATGGTTCTAATGGAGATGAATAAATTGCATTTTCAAAAAAAAAAAAGAGTGTGTTATAAATTTTTTTGGATTTTTTTATTATAAAAATATAAAAGTTCAAAATTAAAAATATTACGAATATAATTGTCGGCAAAAACTTGTGTGAGACGGTCTCACAGGTCGTATTTTGTGATACAGATCTCTTATTTGGGTCATCCATGAAAAAATATTACTTTTTATGTTAAGAGTATTACTTTTTATTGTGAATATCGGTAGTGTTGACCCGTCTCACAGATAAAGATTCGTGAGACCGTCTCACAAAAAACATACTATGATTGTCTTACGACTCTAATGAATTTGACAAATAGAAGCCTTTAACAAACGAATAGGAGAATAGTTCTTAAAAATTGTAATGAGTTCGATTTCAAATAAGTTGATTTATGCATAAAGGTTTATTCTTTAAATATCTCATAAATCCCTTTATTATTAAGGGTGTTCAAATTTCGGATAAAACCGAAAAAATCGAAAACTCAAACCGAAAAAACCGAACACTGAATCGAACTGAGAATCAAATTTTATAATTCAGATATAAATATTAAAATCAAAATTTATTTGGTTCGGTTTCGGATTATATATGTCAAAATCGAACTGATCGAAAAAACCGAAATTTAATTAAATTAATAATTTTATTTTTATTATATATTTTTTGAGATGATATTAGTGAATGATGAATTATTTTGAATAATATTTAGTTGATTGTTGTTTATGTAATTCATTTAGATTTTATATTTAAATATTTTATTAAAAAATCACGTAAAAAATTAATATATTATATTTTACAATATATTTATCTTATTAGTTTAAATAATTGTATCAAAATCAAAATAACCGACAAAAATAATCGAACTATTTCGGTAGAAAATCGAATGGAAACGAAGAAAAATGATTCAGATATCAGATTATATATTTGTAAACCGAAAAAACAAACAAAAAACCAAAAATCGAACCGAACCGATCCGATCCATAAACACACCTGTTTTTTATTATGTTGCTTCATGGTTTCCCGAAAGCAACGACCACTCTTTGTCAGCTGCGATAAAAGCCCTAATTTGAAGTCTTAATTTCACATTTGAAATCATGGGTAATAGCACTTCTGGTGGTTTGAACCGGCAACTCCCGGGGGATCGGAAAAACGGCGGTGATAAGAAGGAGAAGAAATTCGAGCCGGCTGCGCCACCGTCTCGTGTGGGACGGAAGCAGCGAAAACAGAAGGGTCCAGAAGCAGCGGCTCGGCTGCCGACGGTGAATCCTTTGACGAAGTGCAAGCTACGGCTTTTGAAGATGGAGCGAATCAAAGACTATCTGTTGATGGAAGAGGAGTTCGTTGCCAATCAAGAGAGGCTGAAGCCGCAGGAGGAGAAGACTGAGGAGGACCGATCGAAGGTTGATGATTTACGGGGGACGCCCATGAGTGTTGGAAATTTAGAGGAGCTGATTGATGAGAATCACGCCATTGTATCGTCGTCCGTGGGGCCAGAGTACTACGTTGGGATCTTGTCGTTCGTGGATAAGGATCAGCTCGAGCCTGGATGTGCTATTCTTATGCACAATAAGGTATTGCTTGTGCTTTGATTTGTTGAGTTGGAGTTCTTGAATTTGGAGATATGGAAATGGGAAATTAGGGCTGAATTGGAATTGTTGTCCGAAATGCTCTATTTTTTTGCTCGTTTTCTACCATTAATAATTTAAGATAAAAGTTTTGAGTGGTAAGAATTTGTTGCTATGCATCTTAACGAAAATACTTGAATTAGCTAAATTTTTTGAATTGGAAATTTTATTTTTTTGCAGGTCCTTTCTGTTGTTGGGCTGCTTCAGGATGAAGTTGATCCAATGGTATCCGTCATGAAGGTTGAAAAGGCTCCATTGGAGTCTTATGCTGATATCGGTGGGCTTGATGCTCAGATTCAGGAGATTAAAGAGGCGGTTGAGCTTCCATTGACTCACCCTGAATTGTACGAGGACATTGGAATTAAACCTCCTAAGGGCGTCATCCTTTACGGAGAACCTGGAACTGGAAAAACACTGCTGGCAAAGGTTCGTATGTTTTTACTTTCTTTAGTTAGTTTCCTATTTCTTCCGTTATGTATTTTGAGATCCATATGTCTTCCGATGAATGGTTGTATGTAATGGGGGCCTTGTTGTCAGCATCAAGATATTTGTTTTTCAATGGCCGAGTTCTATTTGTTTTTTTCTGGATTTGTTACCGTGGGGGGGATAGGAAGTAGCCTTGTATTACATCGGCGACCACTGTTTCGTTGATAACTACTTTTTGGGGTACATACTGGTGATTTATATGAACAGGAACAGTTGAAACTTGAACGTATTCGAAGCATGTGGTGACAATATCAGCTGTAATTTATATGCAAAATTTTTCTCTCAAGCTGGATAACCTTTTTTACAACTTTATTCCGTATGGGGCTGAGTGAATGGATCCCAAGACAAATGCTGTGGAATATGAAGGGTTCTGAGTGAATTTGTTTACAACAATGTATGATTGCGTAGTATTGTGGATGGCTCCTACCATGGGCATGATCGATGGCTCATGGCTGTAGGATTCAGTTATTGTTAGTTGATTGGCTCCATTAATAATCAGTTTTATATCACATCTGGAAACAGTTGAGCTTGAGGCATGGTAATTTCGTATCCTTTTTCTTCAGGCTGTGGCAAACTCTACATCAGCCACTTTCTTGCGTGTTGTTGGTAGTGAGTTAATTCAGAAGTACCTGGGAGATGGTCCAAAATTGGTGAGAGAATTGTTTAGAGTTGCTGATGACCTCTCTCCATCTATTGTCTTTATTGATGAAATTGATGCAGTGGGCACAAAAAGGTAAATTTTATATGGTCAGTGGGCTATCACTAGGCACGGTTATCATCAATGCAATTATCGGAAAATACTCTCTACAGGTATGATGCTCATTCCGGCGGTGAACGTGAAATTCAGAGGACTATGTTAGAATTGCTGAACCAGTTAGATGGATTTGATTCAAGAGGAGATGTTAAAGTAATTCTTGCCACAAATAAAATCGAAAGTCTTGATCCTGCCCTTCTTCGACCTGGTAGAATAGACCGGAAAATTGAATTCCCTCTTCCAGATATCAAGACAAGGAGGCGTATTTTTCAGGTATTTATGGGATTATTTGTGATAAATGTAACACTGGCATGGGTATCTGGATGCCAACATTTTTTATGACTGTAAACATCACTCAATAAGTCTCTTGTTTGATGTTTAGATACACACGTCAAGGATGACGTTGGCTGATGATGTCAACCTTGAAGAATTTGTTATGACCAAGGATGAGTTTTCTGGAGCAGATATCAAGGCTATATGTACTGAAGCTGGTCTGCTTGCTTTGAGAGAGCGTCGCATGAAGGTAAGCAAATCCTTTTACAAGGAATAATTTGGATGGAATCTTTTGTGTTAATTAAATATGAAACTGGATATTCGTTGCTTATAACTCATGCCCATGATGAATGCAATATTCCTGAACTTGTGAATGTAACGGAAGCATATGCAATGTTATGGTGCTTATTGTTTTGCTCTCGATACTATCACTAAATATGATGCTGAAGTCAGTGAAGTGCAGAGATCACAAGATCTTTGTGAAGTGAAAACATCTTTCAATTCACCTTATTCTGAAAATGGATATGAAATTATCCAAAACATACGGTTTTCTTGATATAAACTAAACATGACATCGTAACACCATATCAGTATCATCAATATTGGGTGCCTGGTGTTGGACTGTTGGATATGAAAAGTTCTAAAGACTTAAGCCCTTTAATATGTATGGATTTGCTTTATTCCGGTAATCGATATCGAATTTTTCCTTCATATGTAGGTGACACATGCCGATTTCAAGAAGGCCAAGGACAAGGTTATGTTCAAGAAGAAAGAAGGCGTACCAGAGGGTCTTTATATGTGATGATTATGAAAGGGGAAATATAAATCACTTCATTACACTTCACTTCTCTATTTGTAGAGTTTATCAACGTTCGTCTCTTGATTTCACATGTACCTGAATGTTTTATTTGACAGCAATTTGGTTCAATGCAATAGCATTCTCTTGTGCTGCGGGGACGCAATTAATTGATCTTCTAAAACGATATACTTTTAGTGCAACAGTAAATAGATTCATTGGTTTATGCTGGTTCTTTTTATAAATCAATTAGATTTTATTCAAATAAATAAAGTTAAGCACATTGAATATCTATATTACGTTTATATTTGTGAAGGAGAGGGAAGTATATATAGTATGATTGGTTATTTTTGTCAAGTAAATATTTATATTATTAAAATTTTTATAATATACATACATATATTTGCATGTACAGCCAACATGGTCGCTCATTTCTTGGCGTCGCATGATTTTGTTAGAGACGAAAATATCTTGTACGTATAAGGACTTTTACCCACTGTATATCAGCAAATATGTAACACTCGATTTAATAGAATTATGATGTATTCCGAAAAATAATGGAGCAAAGGATTTGCTCATGAGACACCCTATTTGGAGATATATGTTTTCTTAATGTGTTTACGAAAGAATATTTTCCAATTTTAAAAAATAAATGAGTTGTTACATAAAAATCATTCTTATTATATTTTTTTTAAAAAAAAATTTAATTTCATAAAGTATTTTTTAAACCATAATTTGTGTAGTCGAATTGGTCCGATATTGTCTAGGTTTCAAAATTTCACACCGAAGCATGCCGAAGCATAATTCTTAGCATTTAAATTTTCTTTCTACAAGACTGGCTCTAGTAGAGATTTTTGTTTATTTAATAAATTTTTTTTTATTTAACCAACCAAAGGGAAGTACTGGTGAATACAAAGAATGGGGCTAAAATCAAAGGTAAGCAACTTGATCCTGCAGTCTCCTGTTGTTGGATTCATTTCCCAAACCTCCCTCGAAAACTAAGAGACAAACTACTGCCCAAACGTTTTAGATCTTTGACGGGCACAAGAAAATAACAAATGGGATACGTCAATTATATGTGTACGTGGAACAATTTTAATACCATAAATATATTTTAACATACTTAAAAACTGTACATATACAAACAATAATTTTATAATACTAAATAGAAAATCAATAATTATTTTAATATCAATCATAAACAACTTCTTGAGTAACTCTTTTTTAATTAAAAATAATTTTATTCCATTTAGTATAACAAGAGGCGAAACATGAGAGGAGACTAGCTTCCTATAATTATATATAGGCCTAATCTGCTATTGTTAATAAACTAGCATATATGTGGAATTAGGGGAATTAATAAATATAATAATTGAACTAGGCACATAAAAAATATGAA
>NC_133311.1:15459994-15536431 GCF_012295235.1 Primulina huaijiensis | reverse complement strand
ACACACACACACACACACGAGCAAAAAAATAAAATTAAATGTATAATATTTGAATGACAATAATCTTTTTATTGATAATGCTTCAAAAAAATTTCTAGTTAAGAAAATGCAATCAATTAAAAAAAATAGAAATCATTTCCTCAGCCAAGGTTAATTGATTTTTTTTTGTTAGTGATGTGCTTATCTATTAATCAAGTCACAAGTCTTGGAGAAATGAAAGAGTGGTTTATAAAGGTATTGAGAAAGGAAAAGAAGAAGTTTTCAAATAGAAAAAAAAAAAGGAAAAGAAGAAACAAGGAAATAAAGAGAATACATAATTAAAATTAAATGTGGATTACGCAATTTAATAATCGAAATGTCAGGTTATGTGCATTTGCAATCTGGTACTTAACTTTTTAAAAAAAGGAAAAAAATTATCGCATGAATACCAAATCTATATCTTTAATACATACTAACGACTGAGGCACACGCGTTTCGTGTAACATAATATTAGATATTTGAAATATTGTTTAATCAATTTATAGAATGAATATTAGAGATTTGCAATTTGATATGAATATTATAATTAGTTTGTTCGTACACATGTTGTGTATATATGATAAAAAAATCTATTTTTCTATTAAACTTAATTTCAATAAAAAATGTAATAATATTACAGTAGAAAAAAAGGTTTTTTGGTGTTGAAGAGGATGGTAAAAAAAGAAGATTTCTCATATATTTATTTAAATGTATTAATTCTGAAATAATATTAAGCAAAAATATATTAATATATTTATATGTGTAATTAAAATAATAATTTAATTAAAAGATAAAAGTGCAAATATTTATTATTTTATTAAGATAAATTTATTCGAGAAACTTAAATCTATAATGACATATACAAATTTATATGAAAAATTACTCAAAGTAAAAAAAATAAATTTACTTGATTAGTTTGAGTAAATCTCATGCGAGATGGTGTCACATATATATATTTATTGTATTAGTCGACTCGATCCATATCTTAAGTGAAAAATAATAATTTTGAAATATCGGGTCTGGTAAAAAGATATGTCTTACAAATTGACTCATGAAACAGTCTCATAAGAGTTTTTATGAATTTGATATTTTCTTATATTTAATAAAAGAAAAATGTATAAAAGACATTGTATTTTTATATTAATATTTTAAAAAATTGTTTGAGGACATATTATGTAATTAAGAGTAAAGAAAGAAATATGAAGTATATTTTAAAAAAGACAAAAGCTTATGTGAGACGGTCTCACGGGTCGTATTTTGTGAGACAAATATCTTATTTGGGTCATCCATGAAAAAATATTACTTTTAATGCTAAGAGTATTACTTTTTATTGTGAATATCGGTAGGGTTGACCCGTCTCACAGATAAAGATTCGTGAGACCGTCTCACAAGAAACCTACTCTTTAAAAAAAGTGGAGTGTAACTAACACTCCCTTGAATATTTGCATTGATCGTATCATTCCGTTTAATTTTGGTTACAATTTTGGGTTTTATGTTACTTTTATATATTTATTTCTTCACACTCTCTAAAATATTAAATAAACTATAAAATTTTTATACAATATTACGCTTTTCAATTTTGTAGTGAAGAATGTTACTGTGAATTTTTGTATATTAATTGTTCATATATCAATATTATTATTATTATTATTATTATTATTATTATTATTTAATTAGAATTTTAGAATAAATATTTTTTAAAATGTTAAAAAAATTAATTAAACGAGCTGCTTAGACTGAAACGGTTGAGTAGATTAAACAAGCTGCTTAGACTGAAACGGTTGGATAGCTTTGAATCTTGCGAGCGGTTGAACGACTTCTTCTGAATTTTTAGTAGGGCGGTCGAGTACTTGTAACACAATGCAAATGCAGTTTGATTTAATACAATAAGCTATTATTATTTTTATCGCCAAAACTAAAATATCTAACATTATAAATAATTTTTAAAATTTTTTGAAAAATATTTATTTATTTTTAAAATTTTGATAGACAAATAATATATGATTTTTAGTATATTTTTCTAATTATTTTGGCAATAATAGTTTCACTCAATTAATATATAAAATACAATAATAAATAATTCAATTGGACTGCAAGATTGTTATCCTTATTTGAATATGAACTCAATGTACTATATGTAGACAGCGAAACACCATCATACCCTCCAAATGGTAAGTGTAAATTTTGTTCATTGTAAAAGATTTATTTCTTAAAGTTATGCAATACCAAATGTTGATTATATAATTAATGATTTTTTTGGTTTCACGTCTGCTGAATTAAACACGGACTATCAAGTTTCACCAAAAGTCATTACAAGAACATGAGCCATCCTTAAAATGGTGAAAACGTGTAGCATCTCTAACTATAAACTCAAAATTTACGAATTTGCTCACTGATTTTACAAATATATGACAATCTGCACAAATCCTCAAGTTTTTTATGACACAAATCTCCTCCTCTGTACTATTCAATAATGCAAATGCAATCGCCAGCCTTTCACTGTGCACAGACGTGCTACTAGAGATTGCTCGGTTGTTCGGTTCGACTAAGCCCTCCAACTTTCTATACATATTATATATCTCTTTTGCCTGAGGGTGACTTTCGTCTCCAGCCATGAAGAGGTGGACTTTTCCTTCTCGTTCGATATAGCTATAGCCCGGATCCTTTCTGATCCCTCGTTCGCGCATCATTACCCGAATCCTCGAAATTCCTTCCATGTCATTTGCTTCTGAGTATATATTAGATAATAATACATAATAACCTATGTTTGTAGGTTCAAGTTGCACAACCTTGTCAAAAGCCAACTTTGCTAACTCCACATTTTTATGAATCTTGCAAGCACCCAAAAGGGCTCCCCATACAGGACCATCCGGTTTCACCGGCATCAACTCAATGATGTCGAGAGCTTTAGATAACTGTCCTGCTCGCCCCAGGAGATCCACAACACAAGAGTAATGTTCGGTGTTGGGCTTTAAATTGTAATTCTTCTCCATGGAAAAAAAATAATCCAACCCCTTCTCTGTTAGCCCTGCATGACTGCATGCAGTCAAAACACTAACAAAAACTGCCTTATCTGGTTCAATGCCGGTTCCAATCATCTGATCGAAGAGCTCCACAGAAACCTTTCCTTGCCCATGCATGCCATAACCGCCAATAATTGCAGTCCATGAGACTAAACTCTTCTCTGGCACAGCATCAAATATAGCCCTAGCTTTTGACAAATTACCACATCTAGCATACATATTAATCAAGGCATTGTTTAAGAAGGTATTTGATCCATATCCGAAATTCTCTATCTTCTTTTCCAAATCGCGGCCAATTCTTTGTGCACCGAGGTTAGCGCATGAGGATAAGACACCAACCAATGTCACCTCGTCCGGGAATATTCCGGATGTTTGCATATCCTGGTAAAGATCCAAAACCTCCATTCCATGCCCGTTTTGTGAATACCCGGATATCATGGCATTCCAAGTGATCAAACCTTTTTCGGGTATCTCATCAAACAATTTTCTTGCCATCTGAACTGACCCACAACGAACATACATAGACAGAAAGCAATTACCCACGGAAAAATCACTGCCCAAACCTGATTTCAAAGCCAGGCAATGCAATGACATTCCCAAATCCAAGTGTGTCGAAACCGTACACCCTGGAACCAATCCCAAAATCGTTACGGCATTGAGCTGCACCCCTTTCATCCTCATTTCGCTTAGAAAAACCAACCCATTTGATAATCTTGTCTTCCGCACGTACCCAGATATCAAGGCATTGTAGCAGACAGTTAATCTTCTCGCTTCAGGACTTTCATCAAACACATTGTACGCATGATCAACCAAAGAAAACCCACAGTACATAGAAATTAAAGCTGTCTGGATGAAGGGTTCGGAGTGACAACCGGACTTTACGATGTGGCAGTGAATTTGGGTGCCGGAGAGTTTTAGAGACAAGGCGGCCGAGGACTTGAGCACAAACGGAAATGTGAAGGCATTCGGGGTGGCACCAGATCTCAACATGTGAAGGTACAGAATCAGGGCCTGGCTGTATAGACCCTGTTTTGAGAGCTCTCTCAGCTGTGTGTTCCATTTGCCATCGATTGCGGTAGCGGCGATTTTCTTGGTTTGGAGGAAGTACCCAATCTTCATGGATAGCACCAAGTTTTGTTGCTCATGGAAGTTAGAGCTCGGTAAGATGATCATAAGTTGGCAGTATAGGAGAAAAAGTTTTGAACCCAACAGTCAGGTGTTCACGTTCAGACATCTACTGAACAAACAGCAAACATCGCCGTCTATTCAACAACTTGTCGAAGTAGTTCCACTTATCCTCAGTGTCGAGCCTTCAGGAAACGTGCCTCCTATCGAGTCCATGATGATCTCTCCTTCCCAACCAGATGCTGTGCCATCTCCATCGGTTAGGGAGATATCTCTTGCAGAGCTCACCATCCCAATCCACGAACTCTCCAAGGTACAGGTCGAGCTCGCTGCATGATGTTGGTCCCACCTACAGTAATTTGAGATAATAAAACCCGAAAATAAATAATAAACTGGACACCGAGATTTACGTGGAAAACCCCTAAAAATTATTAGGGTAAAAACCACGGGTAAGATAAAAAGAATTTCCACTATAATATTTTGTGGTGTACAACTCACTCACTGTGTTTCCAAATAGAGCGCATACTCTCTTAATACAGGAAAACAAACAGCTCACAAATATTATAAAATATTATAAGATGAGAGAAAACTCGAAGAAGGGATGATTTCAGAATGAAGGGGGGAGGTTTATTTATAGAGCACCTGTCAGTGTGAAGACACGTATAAAACGCGTCTTCTGAAATTTCCACGAAATTTCATTTTGTTCAACAGATGCAGCCCACGTTTTATTTTTAGTTCTTTGACTTGTCCCCCCTCCCACTTTTGCCGACATTTCTCCAACTTGGAGATTTGATTGAGAATCAAACACATCTCAACACATCCTTTCAATCTTGTTATTCCCTGCTGCTTACGTTTCCGCTAGACCACTTGAGGATCTACACCACTCAAACTTATCACTGTTCTGGCTTGGTCAGAAAATCAGCTATTTTATTTTTTGTATGGATCTTTTGCATATCCACACTTCCTTCTTTTACTACTTCCAGCACAAAGTGAAATTGAACTCCAATGTGTTTCGTCCTAGAATGAAAAGCTGGATTCCTTGAGATGTGCAAGGCACTCTGTCTGTCACAAAACAAAGGAACATTCTTTTGTTTGTGCCCGATCTCCTCCAATAACCTTTTAATTCATATTGCCTCCTTGCAAGCTTGAGTAGCTGTCATGTATTCTGCCTCTGTTGTAGATAACGCCACAACTGTCTGCAATTTTGACACCTAGCTTACTGCTCCCCTCGCAAGTGTAAACACATAACCAGTAGTAGATATCCTCTTATCGGGATCACCTGCATAATCTGAATCGACATAGCCCTTGAGTGTGAAATATGATCCTCCATAACATAATGCAGCATTCGAGGTACCCTTAATGTATCTAAGGATCATCTTAACAGTGCTCCAATGCTCTCGTCCAGGATTCGCCATATACCGACTAACTGCTCCAACTGCTTGAGCAATTTCCGGTCTTGTACAGATCATGGCGAACATCAAACTTCCCACTGCTGATGCATATGGTACTCTAGACATCTCAATCCTCTCTACTTCACTGTTATGATGCATATGGTACTCTAGACATCTCAATCCTTTCTGCTTCACTGTTAGGGCACATCTCGGAGAATAACTTGAAGTTAACAGGAAGAGGGGTCGAAATTGGCTTACTATCTTGCATGTTGAAGCGCTGCAAGACTTTCTTCAAATAATTTTTCTGGGAAAGCCAAATCTTTATGTTACTTCTATCTCGATGAACTTGCATCCCTAGAATCTTGTTTACTGGTCCCAAGTCCTTCATATCAAATTTCCTAGCCAACTATGCCTTCAATCCTTGGACATGATCTTTGTTGGGACCTGATACCAACATGTCGTCCACATACAACAGCAAAATAATATAATCATCATCAGACCTCTTGAAATACGTACAAGGGTCTGCACTCAGTCTGTTGTATCCAAGGCTCATGATATAGGAATAAAATCTCTTGTACCAACACCTCGACGCCTGTTTGAGACCGTACAGAGATTTGTTCAACCTGCAAACCAAGTTCTCTTTGCCTTTTTCCGCAAAACCTTCTGACTGGAGCATATAGATTTCTTCTTCAAGATCTCCATGAAGAAACGCCGTTTTCACATCTAGCTGTTCTAGATGTAGGTCAAACACCGCACACAATGCCAACACTACTCTGACTGTTGTAAGCCGAACCACAGGAGAAAATATCTCATTGAAGTCAATTTCTTCTTTCTGAGCATACATTTTTACCACCAATCTAGCACGATACCGCTCCACTTGGTTATTGCCATCACGCTTGATCTTATAGACCCATCTGTTACCAATGTCTTTCCTTCCTCGTGGTAGTGTAACAAGATCCCAAGTTTTATTCATGTCTAATGCCTCAAATTCTTCTTGCATTGCTATCATCCACAAGGATACATCCGAGCTTTGAGTAGCCTCGTGGAAACTCGATGGCTCACCATCCTCTGATAATAGACAATATGCAATGTTGTTTTCAGTGACATAATCAGAAAGCCAACCTGGTGGTCTTCTGTCTCGAGTTGACTGCCTCACATTGGAAACTTCAGACTCAACATGTTCTTGTTCTTCGTGCTCTGGTACTGCTTCACAAGAAACTTGATCTTCGTCCGTCTTATTTTCCACCTGAAAAATAGTAGTTTCTGAATTCAGTATGCCTTTGTCTCCCTTTAATTTATCTTCCTCGAAGATAACATCCCTGCTGATGACAAGCTTGTGAATAGTAGGATCCCACAAGCGAAACCCCTTTACTCCATCAGCATAACCCAAGAAGATACATTTTCTGGATTTCGAATCCAGCTTCGATCTTTCTTGTACATTGTACAGAACGTACACCGGACTTCCAAATGTATGAAAATGAGAATTATTCGTCGGCTTCCCAGTCCACATCTCCATCGGAGTCTTCAGATAAATCGCCACTGAAGGAGAACGATTGATAATATAACAAGCGGTTTTGACTGCCTCTGCCCAAAATGACTTATCTAGACCCGCAGTCCTCAACATAGCTCTTGTTCTGTCCAACAAGGTCTGTTCATCCGCTCTGCCACTCCATTCTGTTGAGGTGTGTAAGCCGTCGTAAATTGTCTTTTGATGCCCTCATGTTGACAAAATGCATCAAATTCGTCGCTGGTATATTCTCCTCCATTGTCATTCCTCAGACACTTGATTTTCTTTTCAAAATCAAGTTCAACCCGCTCTTTGAAATCTTTGAAGATCTGGAAAGCATCTGATTTCTTCTTGATTGGATACACCCAACATCTCCTAGAGAAATCATCAATGAACGAGACAAAGTATCTCGCTCCTCTTAGGTATACAACCGGTGCTTGACAAACATCCGAATGAATCAGCTCCAATATGCTTTTGCTCCTGACAGTAGAAGTGCCAAACTTTAATCTGTGTTGTTTACTGGTAACACAATGCTCACAAAAGGGTAGTGACACTTTTGTAAGTCCCGACAACAACTTCCATTCTGAGAGAATTTTCTGTTAGAGTAGGTGCACGTCGAGCCAAGTGTTGGCCGAGTGTTCACAATGAAACTCTATGTATAAACAGTCTTTATTTTAATAATATTTGAAATTATTATTTTGGCACTTCTTTATCTGTTTACCCATGCATGTTGCATAGATAAATTCCTTGAATATACAAATAGTAGAAAGAATATGAGATGCTCATATGATGAGTATCATGAAACTCATATTTGCAATACTGTATTCTAAACAGTTCTTAGTCGATTCAGCCGCCGCTAAGANGTCATCAGGTGGCAAGGTTGGGTGTTTTGGCGAAACATATAGGAGTCGATGCATTGTAGTCGGGGATTCACCGCTTACCTTCGGGTATGGATATCCTATGTGATCTCATGTATATGTAGTTTGAAATATCTGATCAGAGTATGGTGGTAATTATGAAAGGGGTTTCATAGATTGCACCATCGATGCAACTACGACATGACACATAATATCGATTCATTGACGACTCTCGATATACCAATGGTTGTCGAATCGGTTGGGATATATGAGATGAAGGGACCGTACTGTACGCTAACCATAATAGAATGGTTCTTGCAGGCACTATCATTTGATACCTAGGGAATCATGTAAGCGATGCTGCTAGGCGTTTAACATGATTGGTTGGGTACTATCAGACTTGAGTTCTGACGTTCTTGTTATCAAGGAGTTGATAAGTAAGAATGGAGCAATTGAGGTATGCTCAAATAAGGACATGTTTAGTCCGAATCACATGGAGATGTGAACCCACGGCTAGTTGTATCAATGAACCATTGGGGGCCACACAAGTACTAGCTTTCTAGATCCCGTTGAGAAGTAAAATAGTTCAATGTGTTGAACGGATTATAAAGGAGTTTATAGGAGTAAGAAAAAATAGAAGTATGACTTCTATGAGAGAATGTAACTTTTAATTTGAGGAAGTGTTCCTAAATTAAAAGTTGGCCAAACAAGTAATGTATTTGAAAGTTGTGATTTTCATAAACATTATTATGGAGTAAATTAAATTAATTCAAAGTGTTGAATTAATTAAACACTAGTGGACCTAGTAGAGTCCAAATAATTAAATTAATTCAAGTGTTGGATTAATTAAATTACATTGGGCCTTGTAGAGCCCAATTAGAAATAATTATTAAACTAGTGGGCTTGAGTAAAATCAAGTAAATGTTAAATGGTCTCAAATGTGTTTGAGACATTTAAATAAAGTCCATGTGCTTTATAATTGATACAAGCCCTAATAGGTTTTGCATGCTTGGGAGGTGAAGAGTTGGGGAATACTTTTTCATTAAAAAATTGCATGGAATGCAAAAAGTGGTCTCTAATTTTTCAAACACCAAGACAACTCATCCCCCCTCCCCCCCATTAGACACA
This sequence comes from Primulina huaijiensis, assembly GCF_012295235.1. NCBI lineage: Eukaryota > Viridiplantae > Streptophyta > Magnoliopsida > Lamiales > Gesneriaceae > Primulina > Primulina huaijiensis. Next base: position 15,527,382 of record NC_133311.1, on the reverse strand, counting down.
CCTTGGCCGAAATTTTAAAAAATATTCTCTCAAAATTTTTCTCTCATCTTATTCTTCAATAGTTGGAGAAACAATTCTCTTCTCAAAGAAAAATGCCCTACATTTTCTAGTGCAAGTGTAAGGTGGATCTTTTAAGTTTGGTGGTGGGCTTGATTTTGAAGAAAGGAAACTTGTAGATTTGTCTTGCCTTGAAGAGCTTAGTTGTATATCAACTAAGTTGGAGCCATCATCAATCTCACGAGATTAATAGGTAAAATTTTCTAAACACCCTATGAATGTCATAGTTGTGTTTTTGTATTTGCTACACATCTTAGTAGAGGTGTTCGAATTTTTTGTCCTTAAAATATGATTTTCGAAAATTTTAACTTCAGTTGCGCATTTGAACACCCGTAACCGATCCACTTTCATTTTCAACCCCCGTTCTGAGAGAATTTTCAACCCCCGTTCTGACATATGCCCGAGCGTTCTATGCCATAACACTGTTAATTCTTCTCCTGAACCAATTGATGCAACAGCTAGTTCTGCCTCTTTATGTATTTCTTCCAAAAGTACATACAGATTTGCAGCAACATTTTCTGCCTTCATAACCACAAGCGCGTTCACAATTTTCATGATCTCATTCTCGATACGAGTTTTGCACCCGATGTCATCCAATTGCCCCAAGGACAAAAGATTTTTCGTCAGTCCTTTCACATGTCGTATCCCTGTATGGTGCGAATAGTGCAATCTAACATTTTAATTTTGATAGTACCGACCCCAGCGATTTCTAAGACATGATCATTTCTCATGAATACAGATCTTCATGAGACTGGTTTATAATGATCAAACCATTCTCTCCGAGACGTCATGTGCCACGTCGCTCCTGAATCCATAATCCATGTGTCACAAAATTTGTGTCTGCCTTCTGCAACTATTGCTGCTTCGCTGAATAATATTTCACCACCTCCTGAAGTACCTGCCACATTTCCTTGAGAACTCTTCTCGATACTCGTACACTCTTTCTTAAAGTGCCCTTTACCACCACATTTAAAGCAGTAAATATTTTTCTTCTTACTTCTCGACTTTGATCTACCTCGTCTTTGGCTCCCACTGGAGTCACGGTCCATGACTCTTCCTCTTATCATCGGTAAAGCCTCTGCCTGCTTCGATGTTACCAACCTATCTTCCATATCATTGCGCCGGCTTTCTTCTCCGAGAACCGCAGTTAAGACATCATCGAATCTTAGAAAGCCCATAAGAATATTGTTGGTAATGTTGATGATAAGTTGATCATATGAATCTGGTAGACTTTGAAGTAGAAGTTCTGCACGTTCATTTTCCCCTATTTTATGCCCAATGGAAGTGAGTTGGGCAAATAGAGTATTTAGTGTGTTTATATGGTCGGTCATCGATGAGGATTCCGCCATCCGAAGAGTATAAAGCATTCTCTTTAGGAAAATCATGTTGTGTAGCGACTTGACCTCGTACATCTTTGTCAAAGTATCCCAGATAACTTTTGCTATTTTTATCTCAGAGATACTTGACAGTATTTCGTCTGCTATTGCCAAGTGTAAATTGGCAACATCATTATCATTCATCTCGTTCCACTTTCTATCATCCGTAATCTCCACCGGTCTATCTCCAATAGCCGCCAAGCAATTCTCCTTTCTTAAAACTGCTTGTATCTTTTTTTTCCACAGCATAAAATTGCTTCCGTTGAACTTTGCTATCTCGTACCTGCTCGCCATTATGTCTACAACAATTTTAGTAGATTGAACAAAATAATCCCGCCTTAAATAAAAAATCTGAAAAAATCTTTTCTGATGTGGAAGATCAGTCTAGGCTGCAAGCACAGTGTATACTCAGAATTTTAAGAAATTTTAAACCAAGGCTCTGATACCACTTGTTGGTCCCACTTGCGGTAATTTGAGATAATAAAACCCGTAAATAAAGAATAAACTGGGCACCGAGATTTACATGGAAAACCCCTAAAAATTATTAGGGTAAAAACCACGGGCAAGATGAAAAGAATTTTCAATATAATATTTTGTGGTGTACAACTCACTCACTGTGTTTCCAAAGAGAACACACACTCTCTAAATACAGGAGAACAAACACCTCACAAATATTATAGAATATTATAAGACGAGAGAAAACTCAAAGAAGGGATGATTTCAGAATGAAGGGGGGAGCTCTATTTATAGAGCCCCTGTCAGTGTAAAGACGCGTATAAAATGCGTCTTCTGAAATTTCCACGAAATTTCATTTTGAAATTTCATTTTGTTCAACAGATGCAGCCCACGTTTTATTTTTATTTCTTTGACTGGTCCCCCCTCCCACTTTTGCCGACACATGACGCACTCCAGTTGCCCAAGAATGGGTTAAGATCGTTAAATTGATTGGGTTGGGCCGACCTCCTGACTAAGTTTATGGACCTAAGATTCTTGGGCCAATCTGGCCTCATATAGGGATCATCTCGTAAGAATAATACCAACTTATAAAATATGTATGTTAATCGAACATGTGACATTATCTATTTTTTTAATATTAAGTATTATAATTTTACGGAAATCTATATATAATGGTAACACTATAAGTTAAATTTCTTAAATTTTACAACAAGTCAATCATGTTTTAATTGTTCTTTTAGTAACGACAATTATTGGTTCTATTTAACGCTTTGTCGTTTTCTTTTTGTTAGGATGGCGAATTATTACTAATTGCGATTTTGAGAATACGAAATCTCGAAATAAATATATTTTGTCATTCCCAACATTTTTATTTCTCGAGATTATAACAATTTGAAATTTTTTTCTATAAATTTTGTTGGAAATTCCGTTCATTTTTCATAGTAAAATCGAAATCCCAGTTCCTCTATTTCTTATTCGTCTTTTCTGTTTGTTGGCCCTAGTAAAACCTTGTATCTTTCTTAGACGCTTCAACTTTTCTTGTGCCGATCTCATTCTTCGGCGGATTAAAAGGTACCGAAGTTACAAATCCCGTCGTAGCTTCATAAGGTTATAAAAATCTTTCATTTAATTATTTGCATTAACCTAGACATTAATGATCCTATGTAAGTTAGCTTGTTGAAACAAGTTAGCTTGTTGAAACAACAAGAAGTAGTGTATCAATAATAGGCAGGGATACAGTCGAGGATTCATTCTCTTGTGAGCTAGTCTCACAGATCTTTATTCATAAGATGAGTCAACCATATCTCATATTTACAATAAAAAATAATAATTTTGACATAAAAATTGTTAAATTTTTAATGGGTGACCAAATAGAAGATCTATCTCATAAAATTGATTTTTGTGACCGTCTCACAAGAGTTTTTATGAATAACATATAATTTTTTTGATTGAACTCTTTTAGATATATATTACACTGATATCTTAGTTTATGATACTATCACGTTATATTTAACTCCATTAAATCTTTAACTGATAACTCAAATCGCTAAAAAAAATGATTTGCATGTTTCAGATTATTACAAGGAGGATGGCAAAGAAAGCTACTCAACAGTTCGATCTTAACTTAAATGGAGAGGAAATCATCGATTTGGTTGACGACAATCAACCAAGGAGAAATTATCGACACACTCAGCATCAGATTCAAGAGTTGGAAGCGTAAGATCGATGATTTTTCAATGGAATAATTTCATGAAATTGGTATAGTAGTGCTAAATAATATATATAACTTGATCGAGTTGGTCGTCAAATTTGTGGTTGGAGTCGTATAATCCTCTCTCTGTCACCCTATGTTATAATAAAAAAATATATAAATTGAATTGAATTTTTTTTAGTTTTTTCAAAGACGACCCAAACCCGGACGACAGACAACGAAGAGCACTGGGCCTTGAATTAGGGTTGGAGCCGCAACAAGTGAAGCACTGGTTCCAAAACAAGCGCATACAACTGAAGGTAAAAAAAAAAAAAAAAAAAAAAAAAAAAAAAAAAAAAGAAGAAAATTTTGTTAGCGTATCTTTAATCTTGGATTATTTTTATCATTCAAATGGTAATTCCATGATTTCGATTTGTACAAGACGCAACATGGCCACCAAGAAAACATGAAGCTCCATGCAGAAAACGCCAGACTCACAGCCGAAAACACGAGCCACAAGGAGAATCTCAAGAATGTTGCATGTGTTAGCTGTGGCAACCCTCTTGTTGTACGACGAGAGATGTCCGATACGGAACATCGATTGAATGCAGAAAACGTGCAATTGAGAGCAGAGGTGATTCGAATAGATCATACAAAACCAATTATGTATTTTCAACATTGTGAAAAATAATGGTTTCTTCTGTTCATATATATTACACCTCAAATCTATCTTACTTGTTTGTTTCATGTATTTAGATTGATCGTTTGTCGGCGATAGCGGCGCGATACCTTGGCAGCCCCGTTACAGATTCCAACAATACTCCCCATGCAAAAGCTCCGTGATTGTCAGTTGTTGTTGAATGAGTTATTTTGATCACTGGAACTTGTAATTTGTAAATTTCGATCAAATCTGTCTTTCTTTTGTTGTACTTGAAAAGTCCATTTACATGTTTTTTTTTAAACAAGTATTCTGATTTGACATAAAATTTTGAGATTCCTAAAATCTATATTTCCCAAAAACGCACCAAGATTGCACAACTTTGAATGAACACAAATAGACCTAATGTGATTACAAGTGAGGCTAAAATAGATTATCCCGTTTTGTCGCTATTTTCATCTTTTATAATCCTTATAACTCAAGTTAACTATAACATAACAAAAAATAGTAATAAAAGTGTTTGATAAAATTTTTAATTTTTGTCTATTTTGGTCCAACTACTGATGTGATATCAAAAATTGTTGACCTGTCAGATGTCTCATTGACAATTAGACTAAAATAATCGAAAACTAAAAGTTAGTGTACGAAAACCAAATTTTCGAAAAATTAATGGAGCAAAACCAAAATTTGACATGTTAATGGACCAAAAAAAAAAAACCAATTTTCCAAAAATTAATATACTTATTTTAAAATTAAGCATAAATGTTCATTTTTGTGATAAATGACAAAATAAACATTGTAATTAAATATCATCAGAAAACTAGTCGATTCCTATCTGTATATATTATTTAGACCATTAACAAAAGTTGATGCATTAATTTGTCATTTAACAAAAAATTGAATTTTATTCCATTTTTAACAAATACGTTTTCACTTTAATTCAGATTATAAAAAAAATAAAATAAGAATTAAAATATATGCATTTAAGTATATTTTGGATAAGTATTTGGTTGAGTTAGATATATAATAAAGTAATTTCACGTCGAGAAGTTTGAAAAATTTTATGTGGATTATTTGTTATTGTAGATTGATTTATGAAATATTCGGCATATTATCTTATTCGTTAGGCCGTGAAGATCAAAGTTGAGATGGTTGTGGTTCAAAGTTTGTTTAAGTATATTACAGTTCGATAACATACGACGATAATGTGTAAATTATGTTTCAAACATATTTATGTTTGTTATAGTTTTTAATATGCCTTGTTGATTTGATGCTCTTTCAGTAACATTTTTCCGTGCCAGTGGGGCAAGAAATTAAATTTAGTTGACTCCCATGGAAAAACTGCATTAAAAAATATTTAGGGTGCCATTTGCAGCTAACTTGTTAGATCAATAAGGAAGGACTCCGATGATCCCGATCGCTTCTAAAGATTTCATATATTAATTTAGCTTCTTGCTCAACCACATGTTACCGAAGCCCTCATGAAATTTGAAAACGTTAATAAATCATCCAATACACCCATTGTTTTATGACTTGTTTCATTGGTGTTTTATGAAGGTCCAAAAGGGGGTGGAGGAACTTGTGACGTTCGGGACCGAAGAAGGCAGGGAGTGATCGTCGATGTCATGGGGTTTTACGGACAAATCACACTTAATACAACATAATCATTCATATGAGAGATTGAGTTGGTTAAATAAAAATCGTACCAAACATTGGATTAGGTGGGTTAAAAAATCATGATCCCCACTTAATCACTCCAACCAAACACACCTTAAGAGTATTATTTTTTATTGTGAATATCGGTAGGGTTGACCCGTCTCACAGATAAAGATTCGTGAGACCGTCTCACAAGAGACCTACTCATTACCAATGAGTGTTGTAAAAATTGTATTTCGTATTTCAATTTCGACTTTGAAACACAACTTTTTCCCCCTAATTATTATGTTCAACAATTACATTACTCCTAGTTGTTTGTCATTTCAATTATGTGTGAGTTATATTTGGTATTTCACGTGGAAATATTAAAACCAATTTTTGTAGCACCCTAATGTTTTATTAAATAAATAAATAAATAGGAAAATATAACAAACTTTTTTTATTTGAAAGTGGTCGAGATTCGAATGGAGAAACAAGGGAATACACAAATTTTGAATCAACGCATAATTGTTCTCGCCCAAATGTATAAAACATATCATTTTAAAGCTAAGTTTTGCTAATTGAAAGTTTTGTATCATTATCATATAAATATTTTTTGAACGAGCCTCTCGCGCATAGTTTATTCAATATAATTTAAAATTTATCTAACTAATATGATTTTCAGATTATTACGTTAATCTAAAAATTTATCCAATACAAAAGATATATAAAAAAAATTTAATGTGTCAATTAATGATACTAAACAAGTAATATACTTGATCCTTTGGAACAAAAAAAATTACAATTCAATAAAAAATTTAGAAAAAATCAAAAGTTCAGTCCACAGAGAATGACTATCCTGCAACTTGGCAATTGTCCTTTTATATAATACTAGTTTTGATAACCTCAATTTTTGAGGTATTTTCCCAAGTTTGTTATTCAACATATGGTTTTTTTTTATTATAAATGAAAGAGAAATTTTTATGATTTTTTTAGTATTTTAGAGTATTAATGGTTATGTGATAATTGAACAATTGATGAGAATATTTAAAGTAAATATTATTAAAAGATGTTTGAAGATTTCTTTACTTCATATTCAAGAGCTTAGGCAATATATTTATTAGCATTGCTACTTTATTTTTTGAAGATATGAAAATATAGAATTGTATTGAATTTGTAGAACTACTTATAACAACAGTGTAACAAGATGCTAATTAAAAAACTAAAAGATATGAATAGAATTAGCTTAACTTTCATGGTAAGGAGAAAGCAAATTTTAGTATGCTATATGTAAAATAGATTTACAGAGAGGGAAATGTATTACAAGACAAAAAAATTCATAGAAATAAGATATGAAAAACAACTTTTATATATGTATAGTAGATATAGTACAAACTAAAGTTCTTAATAAGCAGATACAAACAATTTATAACTAAGCATTTTATACAGCACAAGGAAAACATTTGCTTATTTATTTAGTGGACAATCGTTTGATGTTGATGCATGCATATCTTTGATATCTAATTCTTTCTCAATATCAGTTGCATATTCTAGCAAAAGAGAAAGTTTTTCTTCCATTGTAAGCACTCGTCGGAAGATGACCGTCCATACTGGGTTGGAGTAAAATCTTTTCATCATAACGTCAACTTCTTTTTGAAATAGATAGTTGTAGTAACATTGCCCACAATCGATACAAGTACAGTATGGGTTGTTTTCCATTAGATTTGATTATGAACAGAAGATATAGCTAATAAAGAGAGTGAAAATATGGTAAAATAATTAACTAACTTTGAAGTAATAAATAAGGTAAGTAGATATTTATATATGGCAAAAGAGGTGGTTTTTTTAGATGAGTCATAAACAACTATTGACACGTGTTGGATTAAAAGCTACTATTTTTAATAAAAAAGAAAGGCTAGTCATTACATGGTTTATTTTTGACACTTGTAACGTTGAAGCAAGCTTAGTCATCATTTTTCTATGTTGTGTGTCAAAAAAATGAACACTTTTACAAACAAAAAAATAATTTTCAAATTGGAAGGAATTCAAATTTTTTTGTTGAGCAAGAGTCTGCACTGTATATCGTAACGCATAACTAAACATATAAAATAACATTTGGTTGATAAAAAAAAGTGAAATAAGATATAGCTAAGTTGTTTAAGATTTGAAAATTTTAAAATTTTGAGTAGGAAAAATCGAAGTTTATTGAAAGAAATAAATATAGTACATGAAGTTATACCTGAAAAAAGATAGTAGGGAAATTGATTTCAACATTTAAATGAATAACTTTAAAGTATATTTCAATTAATTTATGTGGGTAGTTTTAAATATATGGTTCATGATGATGTTCATTATTGTTCTAATTTTATATGGTCGCCTATTATTTAGTAGAGTTTTAACATATTCGTACACCCATAAGAAAAATTGAGGTAGCAAAGGTTGTGTTGAAGATAACTTGTCATTTAAGAAAAATTGGATGGCAAAAAAGCACCAGTACACATCAGATAAGTACATCAATAAATTAAAATTGCTCAATGCAATTCAGAGTGCTTAGCCTTCAAGTGGAATTGCATTGAAGATAACTTGCCATTTAAGAGAATTGGATGGCAAAAAAGCAACAGTACACACCGAATAAGTACGACAAGAAATTAAAATTTCTAAATGCAATTCAGAGTGCTCAGCCTTCAAGTGGAAATGAATGAATCAGTGGGGGCTAAAAAATTGATGTAAAAATTGATGTAAAGCCAGATATATAAGGAACCTTTTGTCCCGAGGTTTCTCCATCATTTATGTGTGTGAGAATCTTTCACAAAGGAACTTTCTGCAGAATAATTTTTTATCTAAATAAACTTTTATTAAATGAGTATTTTTCTTAAAATTTTTATTGAGTAGTGAGTTTTTTTTTGCTAAAACTAAACGATTAAGATATAATCAAGTTACCTGAAATGAAATTTCTTTTCAATTGTGCATTGCAGCAGCTGAATATATAAAACAATAGTATATTAACTCAGCAAGTATAACATGAATGCAAATCATAGTGATAACATGTGCATAGTATTGGTCTGCTGATTATTTTGTCTATATGTTTGCATTCATCCTAAGGTTTATGAGTTAGTGTACTATTGGCTTGTTACAAAGAGAACATTACATGAAGCATATTATATCTGGCCGTGAGCTCATTGGAGGCGAAACATTGTCTTGAAAATTCATTCATAGTTTGAAATATAAAGAATTCAGAAAATACAACAATTTAACTTTTTTGAGGAAACTACAAATTTCTGGCAGAAATCTATAGATATACTGAGAGGCTTAAAAGCAACAACATAGAACACTAATTGCAATGGGCATAAGAATCCGAATTAATTGAAGCATGCAAATCACCTAATATTCGAGAACATCAACCGTTAGCCGGAAGAGAGTGTTTTTTAGTAAAGGGTTGTACCTCATAAACAATGGATGGCTTTGAAGCTGCAGAAAGGCTAGAGCTCTTGTTTCCCAATTTACTGTTGCGACTTTTCCTTTGTTGCTTGAACTGCGTAGCAAGAAGGGTATGGTATTTATCGACTCCGAGTTAAATGGATGAATACCGTGGAAATAACTGTAGTTTCCAATATAAATAAGACACAACGTTATGTAATAACATATATGGGATGGTTAGCAGTAGAAGCACATCACATATACATAAGAGTTTCTAGTGGGAATCTATATGTATATACATTTCAAAAATTTTTCGTGTCCTGTTTACGGCAAAACATGTGTAAGAAACTTGCTACATAGTAGTTTTAAAACTGAGTACATTATAAGTATCTCAATCTTCTTTAGCATATTTCAGATCTCTCTGTGCTATATCTTCTTTGGAATTGAGTTTTCTTTTAACACTTGTACTGGGATGATGTTCAATCTGATCTGTTGGAAGAGGTGCTTCTTGTACTGTTGAGGAGCTTTCTTGAAAATCAAGTGTGGTAACATCTGGCAGCAACTCTTTGTGCACATGTAAAGATGAGCTCTTTTCTTCAGAAGAGTGCGATGTTGATGATAGTTCTATTGGTTGAAGGCATGCTATAACTGTGTTCCTGACGAAACTTCTACCCCTTGCTTCATTTCTGGATGTTCTAATTTGGAAGAGAAATTGCAAATCTTTGATTTTTTCATTGATTTCGTAAGATTTAAGCTGTCTTCCCTGTTGTATATAAGTTAAATTAAATATAAAAGGTATAGAGAGTTTTGTGTTGAAGAAAAATGTGTCTTAATCAATTTTACCTCGTGTTCAGCTGTAATGATATCTTCCGCTGACATGCCTAACAAGATTGTTGCTTCCTTGTGTTCCACGTAGGCATTTAGACTCCCAGTCCCATCGAATAATTCTGCCTGAAAACGTAATCTATATGGAAACAATTGGTGACAATGTAAGGTTTTTACAATTTGGAGTAAAAGTATTAGATATTATTATGTTAATATCTTAGGTATTTAAAGTATATAGATAACTAACAGTGGTTTTGGACTTGGAAAATCATGATTGCAGTAGAAACACGTGAATTCGTATGTATATGCTGCTCCACAAGGTCTAGAACAGCTTGGGCATGCTAAAAAATATAGACCGCGCTCTAGATCAGTAATCTTTAGTCTAGCCCTAACCCAGAAAGATTTAACCTGTGAGTAAAAATCTAGTGATATTAGAGTGTACTCATGAAATTTATAGAAATGCAAAGTAGTGTTTGAATGAGTAAGATATTACCATTTCAGTCAAGCTTAGAATTTGACTGATTTTGCGAATCTGATATTCAAATGGTTGGTATATGCTCTGATTTTCTTTCTCATATAGCCTCTGGGAAATAACAGCCTCTACATATTCTTTGTTAGATTTCATCCTATGAAATTTTTGGTGTGTAAGTTACTTTTTTTGTATTTATAGAAAGCTAGCATACTTAAAGATAAACAGAAACAAATTATGTGTTAAGCAAAAAAAAAAAAAAAACACTCCAAAGTTTGATTTGGTTTACTTGTAATGTCAGTAGTAGAAGTTTTGAAAAGCAGACAATGAGAATGAATGAAAATATCTTTGAATAATGAGAAGAATATAAGGTTCAATAATATGAAAAGTTAACATGGTTATGCTCACAAATTGCCTGACTATGTACTTTGAAGTCTGAAAGAACAATATGTAAAATAAGACTATGGTTAAGAATATGATTGAAATCAATTCTAGATTTCAGTTTATGATGGCACCACTTAAAGGGGTCTAATGTGTTAGCTATACACGAAATGCAAAAAAGACTAATAAAAGTGGTTAAAATTAGGCCTAGGTAAAAGTACTTTATGTTGTTTTGTTGTAGGTAATGAGTTAAAACAAAAGCTACAGGTTAGATGACAGTAAAATATGCAAACATTTATTTTTGTTTCAGCTCTAGAAGAACAATATGTAAAATGAGAGTGTGATTATGAATATGGTGGATATCAATTGTAGATTTCAGTTTGTGCTGGACACTTTTTAAAGAGTTTGTGCTGGACACTTTTTAAAGAGGTGTAAGGTTTTAGTTATACAACAAATTAAATAATGGCTAACAAAAGTGGCTAAAATTAGGTAATGTAACAATATCTTATCTTAGTTGGTTGTAGATAATGAGTTGTGAGCAAAAATAAGCAAGGGGAAAAAGATTTTTTCTGAAAGAGCAAGGAGTAATTGTAAAACTCTATACAAAATAACAAATAGCGAAGTTTTCATTTATCATATTTTTTAATGTTATAAACTTTACCATGCGCATTATGCTGAGACCATGAATAATGTTAGAAAATACAATATAAGGAAAAAAAAAACAAATGCAGCAAAAATATCTAACTGAAATTGTCAAAGGTTTCACATATCAACAATAAAAAAAATAGAGTACGTGGATTAAAAGGAATGTTTGGAAATAAATTGTTGTATTATACTTCGAAGATGAATAACCGATTTTTTAAAGCAAAAGTATAAAGATTTGAGTTTATGTTTGAGATCTAGTGAAGTCTAAGTTGGTGGTGGTACAAGAGTTGTAGTAATGGAAAACATAATGAGTTATAGTTTGGCACAAATAACTACACTGTTGTCTGTTTTCGGTGTAAATAATAAGTTGAATAAAAGCGATAGGTACAAAAAAAAAGATGTGCAAAATGTAAGCATTTGAATAACGAAATATGAGAAGAGTAATAGTAACCTATATTAGGAAAGAGCAACAATGGTAAACTTATGTATTAAATATAGTAGTTTGTTTGTAAAAGAATGAGTAGTTGTGAAGCTTGAAAAAAAATACTAATGATGAAGTTGTAAATTACCATAATTTCAACTGCTCTGTCTGTGGTAATGGAGGATCAAATAAAATAGTGCTATTGGGAAATGTTCCAATGGACAGCCCTACAATAATACATTTCCTGTGAGAATGTATTTTTAAAATGATTCTTAGCATCATCTGGATACGACAAAATAAATTTATTAGATCGAATGTGAACAATTAGCAACAACATATACTAAGTTATGAATCATTTAACATAGTCATTTGCATTTTTTGATAGGTTAATAAAAAAGAAATTTTACCATAGAAGGTGTTGACAGAAAGCCGCATGCCTAAAATTATGGGCATATTGTGAGCATTTTCAGCTAAATAGGTTGCCTCGCTTTGAAGAAATTCCTCCCACAATGTAAGGATTAAGGGTGTACGCCTGTGCACATAATAAAACTCTAAATGTGAATTCAATAGATTTGGAGAAAGTTTTGAATTGTACAAGTTTACATTATGTGTTTTGAGCAAAAGTGGCTTACTCTTCATTGACAACTACAAAATCCTGTAAGTTTCTTTTAGTTTTTTCGATGTAGCGTGCTGGGAAGACATGTATGACGCTGCATAACAAATCTGGTAAAAAAAATTAATCAAGTCAGAAATAAAAGTAATGTTATGACTATACAAAGGAGAAAGACCTGAGGAAGATCATAACTTATTTGTTTGTTTGCAACATCTGCTAATTCATGACATTGTGCAAATGGTGTCAAATGATAGGCAGGGGCAACAGGTAACTGATCTTCCTCAGCGGTAAGCTTGATGTAGGCACTTCTATTAAGGATCATTTGATATTTGGAAGCTGCCAGAATTGGGGTGTTGCCACTTATTTCTTTAATTTTTGCATTGCCCACATAGTATGTTTTGTACGACGTAAGCAATTTGTCAAATTGGTCGACATCATTTTCGTAAATGATGCACTGCATGCTTGTATTCTGCTGACATAAATTATTGAAGTAAAAGATATGCAACAACAATTAGTTTTTGGGAAAAAATATAAATGAATGAACCTCTTTGTCAGTAAAAACAAGTTTTTGTTGTCTTCCCCATTTTGTAAAGCGGATTGGTGTTTTCTCTGACACAAAAACTTTGACGAACCAGTTGTGAAGATCAGGTTTTAGATGTTCAAGCGTTGTGCACTTATCTTCCATTGATCTAAATGGGAACAAAAATGGAGAAGGATCAGTACGAGCAATTTAGAAAATTGTAGCAGCTAATTTTAGGTGAAGAAATTGACTACTGTAAACAATGATAATTGTAGTTTATGTGGTAGGAATTTCCAAACAGTGATAATTACCGGTGATTTCATTAGAGTTTGAGGATGTGAAAGCTGAAACTAAAAGTATTGCTTTGGTTTAGGAGTATAATACTAACATGAAATTAAATGTAGCAGCAGTAGATATGAAGGTTTTTAAAAATAGCGATGCACAATTCAAACAAGAGGTTAGTGCATTTAAAACATCCAAAAAAGTATAAGAAGCGGGCATGTAGTACGTATAAAGAATGTAGGTTAAGAGCTTGCCTATGTTAGCGTATATTTGCAGCCTCAAGCACCTCACGATACACGATGTTTTTAGTGTAATTTGTACTTCGAACAAATGGGATTGATGGTCTAATCAGCACGGTCAATTGATCGATGGTTTTGGCTCTTGATAGCGCAACATAAAGTTGTCCATGTGAGAAAACGGGCTCTTTTAAATACACACCAACATAATCTAAAGTTTGCCCTTGTGCTTTATTAATGGTCATTGCATAACATAGTCGTATTGGAAATTGCTTTCTTTTAAATGGAATAGATGAGAAGTTATCGATTGGAGCCTCTAGTGTTATACGGGGAATAAATACAGGCTTTCCTGCATGGGTGCCAACTGAAATCTCAGCGTAAATAACGTTGTTGTTAAAACCTTTGCAAAGAAGACGCGTACCATTACAAAGCCCTTCTGTTGGATTAATGTTTCTCAGCAATATGATGGGTGAATTTACTTTCAAAGTTAATTTATGAGGAGGGAGTCCTTGAGGAGTCAAATAATGAAACAACTCTTCTTGGTCTGGGACAATACAACTACTTGCATTTTCATCACAACTAAAATATGTGGTTTCCTCGCCGGGGAATCTATTAATGAGGGCATCATTTATCTCATGCACAAAATCATTTCTTGTAGTTAGTATGGCTCGTTTAACAAACAAAGAGAAATCCAAATTACAATCAGTAATATTAGGGAAAACCATGTCGATCAACATATTTAGAGAAGTAGTATCATCTACAAATGGAATGTTTATTCTAGATGGTATTTGAATTTCATCTTTTTCATTAGTATCCTCAACTCCATCACCAACGTTCAATAAGTAAGACGAGAAGTTAGGATCAAGCAGAGCTCGCATATTCTGTTTTAGCTTTAATTTTTCAAATTGGTTCCATAAAGGTGACATGACGATTGAAGCATCAATTATATCATCTTTTGTACCTTTAAGAGTAATAGGTAGTGTTTGACGAAAGTCTCCACCAAATACAATGATTTTACCACCAAATAATGCATTTGAACTCATTATGTCTTGCAACATGTCATTGAATTTTTCAATAATGCTGCGTTTAGCCATTGTTGTCTCATCCCAAATAATTAATTTTGCTGTTTGGATTAAATGAGCTAATGCGGTTTGTTTACTAATGTTACAAAGGTTCGGATCATTTTCATCCAAAGGAATTTTAAATCTTGAATGTGAAGTGCGACCACCTGGCAACAAAGATGCTGCCACTCCTGAAGTAGCTGTAGCAAGTGCTATGTGACCAGCTGAGCGAATTGTGGCAAGAAGTGCTTTATATAAAAAAGTTTTTCCTGTACCTCCAGGACCATCAACAAAAAAAACATTTGGCAAATTGTTGTTCACGTGATATAAAATTCTATTGTAAGCATATTTTTGTTCTGCGTTTAATTGTTCAACAGCAGCAAGGTCTTCAGTAGGTGTAATTATGTCTTGCTCACTTTGCAATTCTTTTGTTAAGTTGTCATGAAAGCTTATAAGAATATCATCACTTGCAGGGAAGAAGTTTTCCAATTTTTTCCCCATCGAGTAGAGATAGTTAGCTAGAATGTTTATAACTTTGTGTCTAATTGCGTTAGTGGTAAGAGTTTTGTTTTGCACAAAATCTTCTGAAAGGAAATTTTCGTATTTCAGCCACAATTGTTTCGGATTGGTTGGATTACAATGAACAAGGACTGTAGCAAATAGTTGACGCAAAGCATGAGGTAGTAAGTAAGTAGCAGCCTCTTGGATACACATATCAGCAGTGTTGTCTCCCTCCATTAAACCTAACATTTGCGCAGCTTCTCTAAATGTAGAAAAAGTTTCTCCATTGATTGTCCTTAAGTCTCTAAAAGAGGTAGGTTTTGGCACATGCATTAACAAAAACTTTAAATAAAACTTTTCACCATCTGATGGACGACAACTATAAATCCGCCCTATAACCTCTTGTTTTTTACGTGGTTCCCATTCTTTTGAATCACTATGCCACGTAAAGTATTCGGGAAATTCAATATATAAGCATTTCATTTTTCTTGCATATTCATTGTGTTCATTCATGAAGAAAAATTGTGTTAGCATAGTTTTTTTGAGGGTTAAGTTGTTGGCAATGCTGGTAAGGGATTGATTGGCAGGGAAAGTAACTACTTGTTCATTCTCTAAATGAATTGGTAAACATATTACAGATGGATGTACATTGTTTAGATCAAATTTGAAAATACGCCAAATTGCTTCAGGTGGTGAAATCCATCTTGCACACTGGAAATTTTTAATTTCATCAACTACGGGATTGCTATCGTTTGCAACTAATGTATATAAAATCTTATCATGACCCTTGTAAATGTACTTGTATATATATTTTATAGCCTGAATAGTTGAACATATTTCAACGTTAATGTGACAATTAAATTTGGCTAAGAGATATGGATTAAAAGGCACAACCCAACGGTTATCAAGTTGTGCCCCCCTAATAGTAATAGAATGATTGTTATTTCGACGACGATATATAGGGTATGAATTTGTTCCATATTTAGTGTTCTCGGAGAATTCTTTAGGGTAATTAAATTTACATGTGCTATTTTTCATACAAGGGCATGTTGGATTCAATGAGCCACAAGGTCCGTGCATCATATGCTTAGCTACCAGGGAAAAAAGGTATGGCTGAGTTTGCTGATCAGGTAATTCAGCACAAACGATTCTATCAAATGCTTCGGGATGAAATAATTTTGAAGCCTTATTCAAAATAAGAAGAAAATGTGCATGCGGTAAACCCCGTTTTTGGAATTCTATTACATAAGCATAAGCAAGGACATGACCAAAAATATCTTTGTTGAACAATTCTTTTTTTAGCACTTGTAATTTTGCACGAAATATTCGAGAGGTTAAATCAGGTCTATTTTGTATTTCATCAAAAGGTGAACACAACGCTTTTATTTCTGGCCAATTTGGATTGGAAGTTATTGTTAAAAAAATATCAGGTTTTCCATAGCGTTGAACTAAAGTTATAGCATCCATATATCTTTTACGCATATCTCTAGGTCCTCCAATAAAAGACGTAGGTAAGATTATGCGTTTTCCAACATCAAGGCCCGTTTGGCAACCTTGTGTAATACCATCTAGTAACCCACGATATACCTCATTTCGTAAACGGTTTTGTATGTCTGTAGTCCTGAAAAAATCTAACCTTGATGTTTCAATTTTGATGTACATATCAACTATATATTGTTGAAGAAGCCTTCCAATATGTAATAGAAAAGATTTATCATTTTCTCTTATTTGTAACTTATAACAGTAATACTCACGACATGATACCGTTGACCTTTGCATATTGCGCTTGCTCAAATCTACATGAATAAAAAAAACAACTTTATAACATAAGTAAATGTACACATTGGAGTACTAAAGTTTAATTTTATGAGTAAAAAAATTGCAACCTAGAGTCACCTTTATTTTCAGTCTGTATGACATTTTCAGCATTTGTGAAACTTTGGATGTCGTAAATGGTCTGGCTTCTGCATGGCGGTTTAGGGCGCATTTTTTTTTGCATTTGATTCAATCGTTCAATTTTGCGATGCCAACCAGATTCTCCATTTGGAAATATGAGAGGATATTGCATAGGATCATAACAAGCAAAATAGTGTTTGATTATCTGAGGGCGATTATCTTTTGGATAAACTTGAATATGCTGGCCTGTACATTGTTCATGTTCGTTAGATTCTAGCCATATTCCAGCAACTTGAGACACTGTAGGCTTATTAAGAGTTCGTTGGTCAATAATAGGGTCAGCTTGCAAGGAAATTTTATACTCGCTCAGATTTTTAATGCTATTAAGGCTCCGGAAGAAACTTGCATATGGATTCAATGCTAAAATATGAATCAATTTTTGTATAAGATTTTCTTTAAACTTTGAGCTTACACACATTCGATTCGATATTTCATGTTCAGTGTCAAAAAAGTACAACTGCAAGTTTTTGGGATTTTCGTTATTTGATGGTATTAATTGATCCATGAAGTGATAAAGTTGACCTTGTACACGGAATGTGTAAATGCCATCATTACGTCTAGCTAAAGATTTGTCGCAATGGACTCCAAGTGATGTAAACGCAAACATATTATTGTAACTACGAACACAATTATTGAATTCTCTAGCATCTTCAGCACTACCACAATATAATTGTACTAAATCGGAAGGCATTTCTGTAAGTAAAAGATTTATTTCTCCCGAGGCGCAACAAAATGCTGGTGGTTCTAAGTAAATACGCTTTGCATCACAAAATTCACAGTTAGGCACATCAGGTAGCAGGTCTGGGGAGTTGACTATAGATTGCAACAAGTCTGCCTCAACACAATTTGTATCACCGTCGGTAGATATTTGTATTTGGTTTTTTGTATTTCGCCGGCTATTTTTTGCCATTCTACGATCTTCCAAGCAAGCATATTTTCGTTTAGTCGTGTTTTTTTCCATATTGGCATCTAAGAATTTTGTTTGTGCGAGTGTGATATTATTGCGAAATCGACGCACTAAAAATGTGAAAATGTTATAGTGTAAATAGGACAAACGTTTATGTAGTGTAAAAAAACGAAGTAAAGCGCAATATGGCACACAGGCAAGGTGAGTAATTTCTAAAATGTTGCAAGCCAAACAGGAAACTGACGCAGCACAAACATGTATAAATAAACCCTATGCAATAAAAGATTTTAACCAAGAACCAAACCTATATCCTGGTCGGGTTGAAGAACCTAGCATTTTTTCTGTACGCAACTCTTCAATGAGGGCGAGCTGCACCTTTAATTGGCTGCAATAGTTTCCACGCAATTCTACAGGGGAAGTTATATAAAAAAATTATAAATTACAACACTTTCACTCATACTCAGATTTTCAACCTAAGAACTGGTATAATTCAAATCAATTCACACATTCATTATTTCAGGTATTTTTAAGCACGTTAACACACAAATTCACGAATAACGGAAGACAAAGACCGTACAACCATGGGGAATTTGTCATTAGGCGACTAATTCCACAGAGCGTGCCAAGCCAATGCGTTGACAAAAGCAAATAAGCAAACAAAATCCAAAGAAACAGAGAAGAACAACAATGATAAGACTAACTGAGGCAAAATGAAGCTCCAAGAAGAACACANCTCTATATTTATCCCTACTACATCATTAAATAATCATTATATTAAATAATTTAGTTTGTAAAATACAGCCTTTTTTATGAAATATTTTCTATGTTTAATAAAATTAGTATAATGTAAAAATATGGTTTTTTACAATATATATAAAATGTTATGTTTCAAAAAAATATATAATGTAAAAACCATACTATCTATATAATGCAAATGTATCACGTGCTTCTATAGTAATTTATTTCTAATTGTTTAATTTCAGAATTAAGACATACCCATTCGACAACATCATTTATGGTGGCCAAATTAAGCCAAGTCAACCTTTCAAGGTGAGCTACAGACCTCCTACATATGGTTAGAATGCCTAGTACATCACAAATATTGGCTTCTTAAGAAGTAGTTGTTTTGCTCTAATCTTCTCCCCCACACACACCACTGCCATAATGGTGTTCCAGCTTTTTTTTTTTTTTACCCAGAGAGCAAACCAATCTCCACGTTAGTCATTCATCACATAACCTTTTGTCACAAAGTTATCTGAATTTTTTTTACATATGTGGCTATCATCATTATCAACGTTTGTTGTTGTCTTTAAATGGACCGTTATGGGATCTAAAAACCGGGAAGTATATCCACCTTACATGACATTCATAATTTTCATAAGGCCGTTAAGGTACTTTCCACAAGCTGCGCAACCAACTTGTCTAAACTTGAAACAGCTGGTAGCCGATACACTTATATCTTACCTTAGGCGATGCCTTTGGTATGCAGTGAAGAAGGCCGCTAAACCGTTCAGAGTACTTCACAGAGCACGAGAAAACTGAAATGAAAAAATAGATGAGTAGGCAAGCATATATGTGACTGTAATTAGCTGGGGAAATTTCACAATAAGCATCGAAACCTGGGAGAAAATGTCAGTGGATTCAACGTCCGAGGCCCAAGTAAGCGTAACAGCAAAACAAAAGAGCGTGGCTCGTAGAGTCTTGGCCTGGGAGCAACACTGGCCGAAGGTGGACGACACAAAGGGAAAGGAAGAGAGGAAGAGCAGCAAGTGACGGTGGGTGGCCGGGAACAACAACGTCTGAAGGTGAACAACACGAAGCGAAAGGAGAGGAGGAAGAAAAGCAAAAGACGGCGGGCGAAGTTGAGCGGGGCGAAGCGGGGGGAAGAAAGAGAGATCGCTGGGCAGAGAAAACCGAGGGGGCGGAAGGTGAAAGAGTCGAAGTGTATGGACCGAGAGTGACGAGAAGAACAAACAAGAGGAAGAAATCAATTGTACGAACCAGACACTGGAGACATGTGTACGAACCAGACACTGGAGACATGTGATAGATGGGTGTCATGCATATGTGTAGCGGTGCATGTTATCCACGTGGAATGGAAACAACCGGGAACTTGCCACAAACTGGCCAAAAACGCATTATTCTCTCTTTTAGATATGTAGATAAATATAAATAATATATAAATATATATTATTATTATTATTTTTTCTTTACACGTTAACTATTGGTCGAATGGAGGAACAACACGCTTTTTAATAAAAAAATTAAAATAGTGAAAGAATAGCGTTCCCGCAAAATCCCAACTAACAGGAGGAAACCCGCGGGTTTGCTTTGAACCGTTTACAGTGATTCGATCCATTTACCCGAATTCCAACCTACAAATTGAAATGATATTTTTTGCATGAGTTAATCTTTCTTCTTCTATTTCAACCATTTATCAAATTAGTAATGTTTTCAAGAGTTTATTTAAATGTTTTTAACTAAGACTACGTTTGGATAAATATTTTAAAATGTTTTTATAAAAATTTTTCAAATTTTTTTTTGTAAGTTGTTTTGAAATAAATATGTATTTGAATAACTATTTTATAAAAAAATGTTTTGATAACTATTTAGAAAAAAAACTTATAATTAAAAATAAATTTGAACATCTATTTTATAAAAATCTTTTATTTCTCGTTAAACACGTATTTTTATTTTAAAAACATACACACATTTTTAATAAGGTGTTTGGACTACTACTCAATCCAATAAATATTCAATTACTCAATCCAATAAATGAATGCCACATCAACGATTAGATACACATGATATCGAATTTATATACATATATATATATAAAAGTTGATATAAAAATGAAGACTTATGTAAATATGCATGATATATATATAATATTCAAAACCCGGACCTGTATTACCATATTTTGGGGGTAAGGGTCGGGTAGGAGAACGGTTTCCACGCCAAGAATTGGAAGCAAACGGAGCGTCAGCGCCATATCTTTCCCTCTGCCCCAATTTTTTTCCTCGTTTCATCGGCTCAAATTTCCAAATTATCGGCGCAATTCCTCTTAATTTCCCATCTGGGAGCGTTGAATCACGACGTCTCAAAGAACAATCGCTCCGGAACAGCAAAAGGTCAGTGGATTGACTGCAATGCTGCGCAAATGATTGTTTTTTAATCGTTTGGAAAATTTTGAGTTTTATCCTTATTAAAGACGAACAATTTCGAAACAGTTTATGTTCTGAAGTGCGATTAGCTCGCAGATGTTTGATTTTGTTTCCGATGTGGATTTCAGGTAATTGCTCGGGATAATTGCGTTTGATAATCTAGAGACGAAGATGAAATATTTGGGGGTAAAAATCATTGATCGATAGAGTTGTGCTGATGTTGTAGTTATTTTGACATTGTGCTTATTGTAGGCACTTATGCTTAGCTGGGTATAGCTCGTATCTGCTGCACTGTTTTATATTCTTAGTGTGAGTGCGTGCATTTTCATTTTTCTCCCCACTCTATTGGCACCTGTAGTATGCAATTGCAAAATCGTGTAGGTAGGAAATTTAGTAATAATGTTGGTAGAATGTACTAAAAGAAATTAGGAACTGCCAGAGTTTGTAATTTAGTGGATGGGACGTGAGAGTTTTCCATGCGAAGTTGTTTGGAAAGAAGTTAGAGTTTAAACAAGAGGGTGTAGAAGGAACATAGAGTAACTCTAACTCCATTGTTGTCCTCCTATATTTGAAAGAGAGCTTCGTTGGAGTTGTTTGGTTGATCGATGAGGTGCAATCAAACAGAATATTGGGATAGTTGAAGAATTTATTCCAATGCAGCTAAATAAGCCCAATAAAAATACTGCTGAAACCGTGAACGGTGAGGCGCCTGGCTTTTATACTCAATGGACTCAGCAGGATTCATTGGAAGCTGTGACCAGAAGCAGTGTTCCAGTGTGGGATTATGTAAATAACAATGTACCTTCACAGAGGGGTGAGTTCTCAATGGAATTTCTTCAGGGGTCTGCCACGGCTAGAGTTGTTTCTGCAGTGGACGGTGATGGTACCAACAACGAGAAGAGGGTCGGGGTGTCGGATGGGCAAATTCTTTATGAGGACCTTGCTAGAGTTCTTGGTTTAACAAGAATGAATTCTGAATGTGGCTCCGACCTCACGGAATTTGCTTCTGCTCAAGGGTCTATGACAGAAACTGAAAACGTTGTTTATGTGAATAAAGAAAGCACAAAATACAAGGATAATCTGGCAGGTGGGCATAAGCCCAGAAAGTCTGGAAGTGAGGTGTCTTGTAATCAGGCTTTTTTGGTGCCAAATATACCAATATTAAGCGAGTCGGAGTCCTCTAAATCTTTATATTCTTCTGGATTAGGAGCTTCAGAGGGCTCTCATTCTGGAAAAATGAAGTTTCTTTGCAGTTTTGGTGGCAAAATACTGCCACGACCAAGTGATGGAAAGCTCAGGTTCGTTGGGGGAGAGACCCGCATTATTTCAATCCCAAAGAATATCTCGTGGGAGGAATTGTCAAATAAAACTGGGAGAATTTTTAACCAGCCTCACTCAATCAAATACCAGCTTCCAGGTGAGGATCTTGACGCACTTATATCTGTGTCTTCCGATGAAGATATGCAAAACATGATTGAGGAATATTATGGTTCTGAGAATCCCGAAGGTTCTCTAAGACCACGCATATTCTTAATTCCTTCTGATGAACCTGAAACATATTGTGCACTTGATACTGGCTCAATTAAGCAAAGCGACCCTGGTAGTCACTATGTTATTGCCGTAAATGGTATAGCCGAGGCTGATCGCAGCTCTCAGAAATACAACAGCAGCCAGATTTCTGTTTGCGAAACAGTTCATTTGATGCCAAATTCAGAAAGCAATCCAAACTACGAAAAAATCTCATCGTCTCCTCTATGTCCGTTGGAAACCAATGATTGTCTTGGTGTTCCTCATCCAACTGAATTTTTGAGTGAGCCCCATAATTTGTTTAGTTCCCCTTCCTTGACTCATGTTCCTGGTAGATTGGCTGACTTGAAATTTGACAAGAAAACTGCGTTTAAAAGCACTGCATTACTTGGTAGTGTTGAAGATCCAGGTGCATTTGGCACTGTCCAAATGCCAATTCCGTCTGGAGAGTCCATGTGCTACGCTGATTCTCATGGTAATACTCTTCAAATGTCTCATTTGATTTTACAAGGGGAGAACTTGACTCCATCAGAACTAGAACACAATAACAGCATACCCAAGCAACACTGTCATGATGCTGTTGCAATCATGGAGAGGGAATTGGGACTAGAAAATCCTCTTCCTCAACCCGCTATGTCTGCGGGGATATTTTCAGCATCCAATAACTCATCTGGTTGCTATCGTGGAATGCCTCATGCCTTTTCTGATTCAAAGCTTCAGGAACAGGGGCAGAAATATGCTTGTTCTTCGCAGGAAGGTGCAACTCAGTCATTCTCATTGAACTTGGGAAGGCCTCAATCATCATCTCACATTGTAGAAGATGCTTTTCTAGGAAAGCCAGGGCAATTTCATGACAGCGTTGGCTTTATCAATGCTCAGCTTCAAACTAAAGAATCTAATGCAGAGCCATCCTTTCCTATTTCAGGGGATACATTGATCTCTCCTTTTGGCTCAGGTTTGTGGAAGAAGTTTGAATCGAATTATGATGCAAATAGTCATGTCGAGAAATGCCCATCAAAAAATGAGGATTTGAGAAAGCAAGGTTTTATGCTGAATGAAAATGAATGTAGCTCGAGATACGGTGGACAGAATAATCACGAATGCAATGGAAATTTTTCATATTGTGGAGAAAATCTTTTGTCAAGCAAGGTGCCTATGGTTGCCATGGAGCTAGCAAAAAAAATGGAAAATGTCAATGTCGAGGCAGCTCCCCTTGATTGTCTTGGCTCTCCAAAACAGGATCGTCGTATTTCTAGTTGCTTGGTCAATGTATCATCTGTAACTAACCCAACGACTTTAAATGATTCAGAAATCAAGCAATCCCATAGCAATTATATGGGGGAAACCTTTGGTGGAGTCACTAGAGCTGAAACAGAAAGCTACTCATCTTGGACCAGGAACTTAGAAGTGGGAGGGCTTATTCATAACTCTGAAGAACTGCATCCAGATGAAAACTGCTATGGCTATATACTTAGTGGATTATCTAGTGATCTGGTTTTATCTGAGGTTCTGGCGTGCGAATCTTTCGAGGGTTCAAGGGTTGTTGGAAATGAGCAGTGCAAGGTACGAAGACCAGAAGATTTGCATAGACAAGCAGCTTTAAATAATACCAATTTGAACAGAATGCCACATAATCATTCTTTGGTTCAGAATCATATGAGAGATTCTTTATACCCGAGAGAATTTTCCCTCCTCTATGATGAGTTGCCCAATAACTCTGACCGCAGGGTTGAAATGTCAGCCAATGTTGGACTTTCTGGCAAGCCCCGAGAATTACAAGATGTTTTAATATTTGATAACCCTGAGCTACATCAGCAGAAGAAGCCTTTTCCTGCTGCTCAGAACTTGGGTGTTGATTTATCACATGCTGAATTTCCCTCTCCGGACACTATTGCCTCAGAGGGATCATATGCTGTCAATATCCAATCTTCAACAGAAGCTCAGAGCCCTGTACATAATACTGTTGCAGAGGTGGTATTTGTTTTTTTTGTTTTTTGTTTTAATTTCATTCGGAATCCTAATTCATTGTTCCAACATTTAATATAACTTTTAAGTGACTTCTGCTGATGCAGGATGCCAATGCTGAGTGCGACGAAGAGGAATTGTTTAGTGATGCAATGATAGCTGAAATGGAAGCTGATTTATATGGGCTGCAGGTATAACTTATGTTTTTCTTGTTAAGAGCAATTTTTTAGCTTCTTAAATGTTTGCTAGTTGTCATTTTAATCATTTTTTAGTGTAATCTTATTTTTTAATGGCTGTGTTGGGAAAGTGGAAGAGACACTTGAGAAAGATTGTTTTGTTGCCTTACTAAGGAGTAAGGGGTAAGTGAACATCTTGGCAGATGTTGCCATCATTTTGTTCTTCAGACTGTCAATTGAATGTCGAGTTAGGATGATCTTTGACATTTTGTGTATGTTGAACTGATGATATCAACTAAGAGATTGATAGTTTTTTCTAGCCTCTGTTATTTAAATCGACTGGCTATGCTATTGACACATGGAAAACTTTATGCAAAAGTTGATCTTGGAAATCCCCTGCAAAGTGTAGAGCTCTGACGCAATGTGATGTATAAACTTATGTAAAGACTTCAGTTGACATTTGGAAAAACTCTCTATTTCCAGCCTATATTAGAAGTTATTAGAGCATCATTTGTTACCATAAGATAACTGAAGATCAATCAGATAAAATGTCTATATCATGCACGAGTTTTCTCCTGACACTAATCCGGTATTGAACTATTTTCCAGAAGTTGATTGATATCTGTAGAATGGAGTTGATTTTGTTTTGTGTGTATCTCTCTCAATTTTGGAGTATGTATCTTCATCAATTGCCAATTTATCTTGTCTGTGTGGAAATGTAGATCATAAAAAATGCTGATCTTGAAGAATTACGAGAGCTGGGATCTGGCATGTATGGAACGGTATATCATGGGAAATGGAGAGGAACAGATGTTGCCATTAAGAGAATTAAAAAGACCTGTTTTTTAGGAAAATCATCGGACCAAGAGCAGTTGGTGGGTCGTTTGTGTATTTTCTTTCAGCTGTCACTTTCCTGTGCGAAACCTTTGTACCACACACTAAAGTGAAAGTGATTTTTTTGTTGTGCCTTTGCAGACGAAAGACTTTTGGAGGGAAGCGCAAATCTTGTCAAATCTTCACCATCCAAATGTGGTTGCCTTTTATGGGGTGGTACCTGATGGGGCTGGGGGAACTTTAGCGACCGTGACAGAATTCATGGCCAATGGATCTCTTAGGAATGCTCTAATTAAGAAAGATAAGTATGGAAACTTTCCTTTCCTCCTTAATTCTGCATAATCTTGTTAATTATTTTGTACTTGACATTCTGAAAGTCCATATGGCAGGGTACTTGATCATCGTAAAAAGCTTATGATTGCCACGGATGCTGCATTTGGTATGGAGTACTTGCACTCAAAAAATATTGTCCATTTTGATCTGAAATGTGATAATCTGTTGGTAAACCTGAGAGATCTTCAGAGACCTATATGCAAGGTATTTTTTTATCGGTGATGTTGTGGACAACATTTTGAACTGTGTGTTAGCATTTTCCCTGTAAAGGTGCTGATTGCCATTGGGATGCCTCTGTTCATAAAACAATAAGCTGGAAGACATATTCAGTTATTAAGGGGAAAACTTTTTAAACCAATTGGGTTATTATTTTTATTTACTTTTCCTAATTTTGGTTGTTTCTGGAATTATAATTATCCGCCATTTTAGATTCTGTATTCAATAACTTAGGGCTTTGATAAGTGTTGAAGCAGTATGAATGCTAGCTACTTTTGATCGTTTTCACAAAATCGATGTTCGCGTGGCCTTTTTGGAGCACATGCAAATGCAATATTCACGTTTTTTGATAGGTTCTTTTTTGGGAGCAAAGAACTTGCATATAAGCTAAGAGTTCCTTGGCATAGTTTGTTTGTGTGGAACATAAAATTAAATTCTTCCTTCTTTCTCATGTTGTGTGCAGGACAAATATTACTAATATGAAATGACATTTTGTGATATTTTTTGGTTGTGTATGCATCAGATTTTCGCAATCGGGCTTTCTTCACCTGTAATATTCCTGACGATTAAGAAATTTTTTGTAGGTTGGAGATTTTGGACTGTCAAGAATAAAACGCAATACTCTTGTATCTGGCGGTGTACGAGGATCCCTTCCATGGATGGCACCCGAACTGTTGAATGGAAGCACCATCCGAGTATCTGAAAAGGTGAGGACCATTGTAATTATATGCCATGTTAGATCTTACAAATAATGCTTCTCAGTCACATCTGATAGAACCGGATGTTATAATTTGAGCTCAACAGGTTGATGTGTTTTCATTTGGCATATCACTCTGGGAGATTTTGACTGGGGAAGAACCTTACTCCAATATGCACTGTGGGGCAATAATTGGTAAGCCAACATTTTAATTGTGACACAAGATCAATTTGTGTAATGGAATTTTGATATTGGTTGCTTAAATGATAAGAATATTGGAATATATAAAAACGAGTCCATGATAAGGTAATTGTGACACAAGATCAATTTGAATAATGGAATTTTGATGTCGGTTGCTTAAATGATAACAATGTTGGAATATATAAAAACAAGTCCATGATAAGGTCCATGAGGAATTGAAAATGCTACTGAACTGGATTTTGTGGTGGACTTGATATAAATATGAAATTATTTCCTAATTATGCATCTAGGTGGAATCGTCAAGGATACTCTACGTCCCCCGGTGCCAGAATGGTGTGATCCGGATTGGCGGAAACTGATGGAACAATGCTGGTCAGCTGATCCAGATTCCCGGCCTTCATTTACTGAGATTGCTAATCATTTAAGATCAATGTCTGCTGCACTTCAGGCTAAAGGGAACACCAACCCAGTTCGGCAAATGAAGCCTAATATCCCATCTCAAAAGAATACAAATGCGTAGTTCTAACAGAGGTGAATACACATTATAGCCTCTTTGAACAGCTGCTGGGTCACAATTTTGTGTAGATGTATCTTCGTCCTTTCTGTTCATATTTTCTTCTCAAGTATATTGAATCGTTTTTTTCCTCATTCGTTTATTCTTTTGCCACCTGAATCCCTCTTGGAAGAGGGCATTTACGGTTCCGCCTTCCTCTAAAAGGTCGGCAGTTGCAGTTGCAGTGATTTTTCGGTTGGTGTTTTCTTGCTCGTTACATAGAGAAAATATGTTAATTGTCTTTTTGGTTCATGTGTTGTACCAAATACCTGTCATTGGCATGTAATATTGCAGTCAGAAAATTCTTAGCTGTGATTGACTGCAACTTCTTGAGTTGATTCTACTTTTTTCTATTGATGGAGTTGCTTGTCTTGCTGTGCTGTGTGATGGCAACGAGTGCTTCTTGCAACATTATGAAATTATAAACCATTCCTCGTATAAATTATTGACGTTTTTGGTTCTGGTTCATGCAAATTATCAAAAGACTCGAGAAAACATAACGTTATTAAAAATCATTGATAATTATATTAGAAAGTGTTGTGAACATTTGAAATTTTTACTGGTAGATAAATAAACTTGAAGTCAAATCTAGTTGATATAAATTAAACAATTTAATTATCTCTTATTATATCTATACCATCCTATTACAAAGAGGGAATATCTTAAATAATTAATTAGGCATGTCAACTTCAAAATTGCAATTATCGCTCTTATTTTTAATTAATTTACTAATTATTTTGTCTCATTATCTTTTTATATTTTTTATCTTATTGTTTTGAATTAATACAAATTAACGCAAAACTTTAAAATAAAATCAATTAATTACTGTATTTAACTCTAAAAATATTAATAATAAAAAGGATTAAATTAATCGCTATTACCTTTGGTAGGTTTGATATGATCATTTTCTACTCACAAAACCAACCCTTATTTTTAAAAAATTTAAAGTTTATTTCACATATATCTTAACTCAAATAAAAGAAACAAAGTTGCTCCGCAAATTGAAAATATTTTCAACCCAATCCTCATATCTGGTCTTGAATGTTATCTCTAGAACATCCTCCTCCCTAACTCGTATATAATGATATTCAGATCTCAACTCAATCTTCGAGTACACTGAAGTCTCCTATAACAATTCAAATAAATCTTCAATACCAGGTAGGGGATACTTAGTTTTAATTGCTACCTTATTCAGCTATCGATAATCAATACAAAGCAGTATCATTACATATTTCTTTTTCACAAATAGAATTGTTTCACTCCAAGACGATATACAAGGATGACTGTATCTCTTGTCCAACAAGTCTTGTACCGGGCTTTCAATTCTCTCAACTCTGCTAGTGTCATTATATAAGGAGCACAAGAAATAGGAGAAGCACTTGACATCAACTCAATCCCAAACCCAACCTCACAAACTAATGAGAATCCTGAAATCTCATCAGGAAAATCAGAAAACTCAACAACTATAGGTATCTCCTCTATTCTTACCTTCTTCTTTTTATCTATCATATCTACAACATAAATAAGATAGCCCTCATATTCATGCTTCAATAACCGAGAGCTCAGAATATCAAATACCAACGAAACATGGGGACGAGAACCATTCTCATAAAAGATCTAACGATATCTCTTATCTTTGTAAAAAAAATATACTATTCGTTGATAACAATCAACAGTCGCACAATATCTTCTCAAAACATCAATTCCCACAACAATCAAAATCAATCATCTTCATGATAATCATATCATATCTCAGCTCGTAGCCCTCATAAGAAATAATACAAATGATGTATCAACTATATAGTATGTCGAGACAGAAAGAGGCATTGGCAATTGATAAGGGCGCATATGATGCTTAACAACAAACCTCGACGATATAAAAATATGCGAGACACCTAAATTAACAAGAATATAAGTAGGATAAGAACATAAGTAACACTTACCCGCTATCATATCCTCTCGTGCCTTCTCGTTCAAGGCATACACATGTTCCTGTGGTGGACCATCTCCCAGCATATATGTATGTCCTCCAGAAGGTCATTGAGTATACTTCTGAGGCTATCATCCTCTATCTGAGGATTTGCCTCTATCACACTTAGACTCTTGCTGCCTCTCACGACTAGGAGATTGAATCGCCATATGGCCCACACTACCACACTCATAACACGTAATCTTGGTCTGTGTGCACTGTCTGATCAAATAAGGTCCACCACAATTAAAAATACATCACTACTCTAGACTTTCCTCTTTGTTCCTGAACAGACTGAGAACAACCTTCACAACTCTCAACACATCATGGATCAAATCGATGCTTCCCAGATGAGGATTAAGAAGAAGATGAACCCTTCTGAAATTTAAAGGAATGTCCATGTGGTCTCAGTGACGGCTCTCGTAATTTTCTCTGAGCCCTATACTCCTGCATTTCTAACTCAGCCATCTCAACTCTCATCACTACATCCCCAAACAATATCGGGGTTTTTTTATTGCACAAGATCAAACAACTCTAGCTTCAACCTTATCAGGAAATACCTCATCTTAGCAAGGGCATTCATAGAAGCATATGACACATACCTCAACAAAGCAGAATATCAAGACTCATACTCAGCAACAAACATATTCCTCTCTTTCAATCCCTCAAATTATCTCTCTTTCTTTTGTCTGTCTGTTATAAAAAAATCCTTATCAAGAAATTGGGATCGAAACACATCCCAATAGACAGTACGACCATGGGCTCTCAATCCAACCTCAGTCGTATGCCACAATAACAGTACATTCTTGAAAAGCTGGAATGTAGCTAATTATAACCAAGCATATCTAGCACACAGAACAGTCACAAATACATGGTCTATGCTCTCAATCGACTCATCTGCTGACTCCTCAATCTCAGAGCTATCAAATCTCAATGGAAGATAGCTGCTAAACTATGTCAGACTTAATTCACTAGACAATAAAGAATGCTTTGCAGATGCATGTCTCATAGGATGAGGTGGCAACAGATTTATTTGCCCAAACCCACTGTCAACCTTATCCATTTCCTCATGTCGATGTCCTTCTTTCCTAACTGTTGTCACTGAAATCAAATTGTTAACAATAACATTTAACAAAGCATAATGGACTATAATATGTATTGTTACCTGACAGAATGGACAAGTCGCTTTTAGTTTTCGTACATATAATCAAATGCTCATTTAATGTTTATTTCGCTTTTCCGATTTTAAGCTCTTAGCTTCTGAAAAACAAGTTGGTAGAACACTATGTAATCATTCTATATCTGGAATTTGTTGAACAACTTGATTTGCAGTACCCTTTTTAAATTTCTCATATTTGACTAATTGCATTGCGGTTGGAGTTTAATAGTTTAAACATGTGTATTTTATTTAAGACTTGCTCTGGTCTGATGAGAGATGATCACTTGCAACTAGAGTTCAAATAATCTACCGCTTGAACTTTTGATGTTCTGCCTGAACAGCTTGAATTGATCCATCGGTCTGAAAACCTAAAATTACAATCGATAAGGTCTGGATCCTAAAACATCTCGATGATGTTATTTGTCAATCACTAAAACTTAGGATAATATAAATATTCTAACAATTACCCTATTTTCAGTGATGACAAAATAATTATGTAACATATAATTTTGAAGAACAATTGTATTTAATTGAATAAATGAAATATCAATGTTACATGTACATAAAATAAAATCCTATTACACCTACAAAATAAAAAGTCCTATCATCTAAAACTTTAACCAAAACCGTCGCGCCATTGCCACAACCTCTTTTTTTTTTTTGCTTCATCAAACTTACGGCGATCCTCAGCCTTTTTGCCTTATGCTCTTCCACTCTCTCTTAATCTTCCTTTTTACATTTGTCTATACGTTGTTTGACTTGAGTAATCTGTCCTAACAGTTCAACATTCATGGTGACATATTTCTTCTTAGTGACAGTTTGATTTACGGCTAGCCTGAAACTTGTCTCTATTGAACTTAGCTCGCGAAGTACTTGGGCACAACTTCTTTTTGTGCATCAGCTGACCTGAATGCACCATAAATTACCATCTTCTTACCGGTCAGATTTTCTGGAAAAATAATCTGATCAACTTGCATGTCTGCACCGGTCTGATTGGTAGGCACTGATTCCAAATTTAGATCATCTTTAGCATAGACACCTTCTTACTCAACGGTTGGATCTTGGAGCATAGGAGAAGAGTGTTCCATCTTTGAGTGGTCAAAATCGATTGGAGAAAGTGACAAACAACCTCATCCACATAAATTAATGGAATCTTTGGGAGAACTTCAAATTGAATTGTCTATGGATGAGGGGAGGAAGGAACATTTGTAACCAATTCAACATGATTGTCTATTTCAGTGGCTTGAACTTGTTCTTACATTACTACTTTCTCAACAGCCCGATCCTTTGAAATTCTATCTGGAACATCATCAGAAGATGACCTCTCACCAACCTGACTTTTCCCTAAATCTAAAACAGCAGAAATCACATCTTCAGTTGTTGGGAGTTCATAATCCTACCACTTCACCTTTACCAACATTGACAAGGACAATGTGTCCATTTCAAGCGTACTGATGATGGCTACATCATTCTTGGCAATCGATCTATGAACAACAGAGTTCTCTCTTTTCTGTTGGATTAAGTACCATATGATTTCTTTCAATTTAAGCTCAATGAAGTCTCGCTGTTGGAGAGCTTCATAAATGACATATGTCTCTGCCCAACACAACATCTTCTTCTCAAGTGCTGCCACTGCTTTCACATTCTTCTGTTTTTTACGACCTCAAAATGAACAACAGTCCGGTAATCGATTTGGCTGTCAAACTCGCTCATCTTATCTTTGGAAATTTGATTAACTCGCTCCATAGCAAGATTGATGGCAACTTGAACAGATGAAATCTTGGGTTCTTCTTCAAGAATACCATTTCCCTTGGAGTATTTGAGATATTAAAGACCCAAACATAGAGTTCCTTTAAGATATTTAAGTATATGTTTAGCTACAATATAGTGAGTTTACTTAGGATTATCTTGAAAGTGAGCATATAAACAAACCACAAACATTATGTCTGATTGACT
Organism: Primulina huaijiensis; assembly: GCF_012295235.1. Classification (NCBI taxonomy): domain Eukaryota; kingdom Viridiplantae; phylum Streptophyta; class Magnoliopsida; order Lamiales; family Gesneriaceae; genus Primulina; species Primulina huaijiensis. The sequence goes on along the minus strand of NC_133311.1, from coordinate 15,494,526 downwards.
AACGGTCATATATAAGAGTGATCCAATTAATCATCTGTACATTGTTGTTTCCACTGAGATTCTCCCTTTATATTTATCTATCTTGATTGATGAGCTCATTGGAGTGACACCCACAACACAATTCTCTATGCTAAACTTCTTTAAAAAATCCAAGGTATATTTAGTCTGGTTGATGAAAATGTCTGTTTCAAGTTGCTTCACTTGCAACCCGGGGAAGAAATTTAATTATCCCAGTATGCTCATCTCAAAATGTTTCTATTTATCTTAGAGAATATCTCACAAAATTTAGGGTTAGCTAAACCAAATATTACGTCATCAATATAAATTTGCACAAATAATTAATAATCATTTTTAGTAAATTTAAACAATGTTTTATCTATGGTTCCAATCACACAGTCATGCTCAAGCAAAAAATTAGTCAATGTGTCATATCATGCACGAGGATATTGCTTTAAGACATTTAATATTTTGTCAAGTTTATAGACATAACTAGGATGAATATGAATAACAAAACTAGAAAGTTGTTCAACATACACTTACTCATTAAATAGATCGTTTAGAAATGTTGACTTAACATCTATTTGATACATTTTAAAGTACTTGAAGGCAGCAAATGTAAGAATTATTATGATGACCTCAAGTTTAGTTACATGAACAAATGATTCATCAAAATATATTTTTTATTATTTTTTTTAATGAAAAAATATTTCATTAAATGGGTAAAAAATTAATACAAGAACAATTATACTGGATATCCCCAAGAGAGATACAAAATACATAACTCGAATCACCTACCTTTCTAGATTACTATAGTACATTAATCGCATTCGGTATGTAACGAATATATACAATTTTAATCTTTTTAATAGTTTCTTCAACACAAGTAGTCTCATTCTCGAATATTGCTCGGTTCTGCGCGCTCCAGATATGATAAATAGTAGCAGAACACGCCAATAGCCTCAACTTGTTAAGCATAGACTTCCCACGGTAGACGCCTCTGAAGGCACGAATGATTGCAGTAGTCGAGCCCATCAATTTCTTTATACCAAGCCAATCACGAATTGCATCCCAGATTTTTTTAGCTAAAGGGCACGAAAAGAATAAATGGGCCATAGTTTGAAACTCACCTTTGCAAAGCACACATTATTTATCTTCAACAAAATCAAGCCGATATCAAGTAAGGAGTTTAGCATGCGCAAATAACCAAAGGACGGATATTTTATTCTTGTCTATAACATTGAGCTACAAGTCTAGCTTTATTTCTTACTACTGATCAACTCTCTTCCATTTTATTTCTAAAGACGAATCTAGCTCCAATAACATTTAGATTAATCGGTCGGGGAACTAGATATCAAATATTACTTCTCTCAAACTGATTAAGTGCTTTCGGCATTGCATTTATACACTGTGAATCCACACTAATCTTATGAGGTTCAAGTTGAGAAACAAATGCAGCATGTATGAACTCATCTAACATTTACATTCTAATTTTAAGATGAGCGGTCGAATTACCGATGACCAGCTTGAGTGGATGATTCTTATTCCACCGCAGGATTAGTCTACATGGGCTTGGATCTGGCTGTTGGACCGTTGTATCTTCATTATTTTCTGTAGCATCCTCTTCTTGATGTATTTTTGGTTGGTTCTTGTTCACCGACTCAACTTAGCCAACAGCTTGATTATGAACTGTTTCTTCATTGCTGATTGTAGGGGTGGGCGTTTATTCTCGAGTACTGGGTACCCGATCGGATAGAACCTGATCGGCCGGGTATTTTTAAAATAAATCGGGTTTGTCTGGTACCCGACATTATCGGGTTCGGGTATTTTACCGATACCTGAATTTTTTTTTTATGAGTATATCCGTCTATTCAACTAAAAAAAACATGTATTTTTTTGTGGCTAGTTATAATCCGATATAATGACAAATGATTAATCGTAAAATGATATAATGACATGATTTTTTATGAAATGTGAAAAATACCTGTGTTTTTTTAATTTACTAGCCATAATATGATATAATGACTAGTCATAACTCGATATAATAACATGATTTTTTGTGGAATGTGAAAAATACATATATTTTATCAAAAAAATAGTAAAAAAATTTTAAAAAAAGGTTTGTTTTTGCCGGGTATCCGAAAATACCAGAAAATTTTTGATCATGTCGGATACCCGAACCCGAAAACCCGACCCGCGCCCACCCCTAGCTGATTGGACTAGTCGTTCTTCTTAAATTTATCCCATGATAATTTCTCGAATCATGTTAATGTCATTCAATCTATTTCTCGAATCATGTATATTATTGTTATTATTATAATGATAAATGAAAGACTCGTTAAAGACAACACGTACAGATGTTTTTATAAAAATGTTCCAAGTCACGCCCCCTGACTTGATTTTTATTAATTTTTTTTTAAAAGATAACAAATTTTTTTAGGGGGAATTGATGCTCAGTCCCCAAACCAAAGTGGGTTTTGCCTCAACTCCCTGGAGAGAGAAAAGGTCTTTTAAAATACCAAAAATATCCTCATCTCATATTTTAATTTTAATTGATCCTCACGTTTTCAAAATGGTATCAGAGCCTAGGTTGATTTATTTCAAACACAAAATTTATTGTTACAAAGAAACGAAATGTTTGAGGAGGAGAATTTCGAAAATTATGAATCCGAACTTAGGTTCGAGAAAAATAATTAACAAGAATTATTCCAATATTTGGGAATATAAACAAGGGAATCTAACTATTGTTAGATATCAGAAACAGAAAGGGGAGCATCAGCATCCTCAGGTAAAATTATGATTCAATCTAATAAGTTTATGGAAATTATACCAGATTCTTCTAAGCTCTCTTTAGATCTTAGAGAAATTCAGAAAACAGTACAAAATTATGGTAATATGCTATATTTTGTACCACAACGAGTTGAAAAAATCCTTGAAAACCAGGAAGAAATTCTTGGAATACTAAAGGATATTCAAACAAGAATTCAGAAACTAGAACAACAACCAAGTTCTAGTAAAAGATCTTCAGGAGGATGGTTACCACCATCATTTGGTACTGAACCTTTGTTACATCAACAAGGAAAGGCCAGAGTGGTGTCAAAACCTTTGACTGAAGAAGAGAAGATGATCAATCTAATTAAGTCTGTCTCAGAAAAGAAATTAATCTGATGACAACTTTAGAAAGGATTGGTCTGGATGATCTACAAGAACTTGCGGAATCTTTCGCAAATCTCAAAGTTGTGGATCTAAAGATGAACACAGCAGGAGGTGAAACACCTGCTATAACCTGGTCATCTTCACAGGAACTACCAAGGGAAAGTGTGGGATCTCAAAATATACACATGAGAGAATCTCAGACTGATTTCCATACTGGTGGAGGTTCACACCCTGCGGGAACAAGGACAAGGAGAAATCAAATTCCCTTGCACCAAACCCCCTATGGGAAAACTGTTTTAGATCCTATACATCCTTACGGGGTTATGCTTAACCTTGATGTATTAGATTTCAAAAACAGAGAAGAACTCATAGATGATTGGACATCTGCTATGAGAATTGCAGCAGGAACACTTGATCTCAACAGACAAGGATTCATCAAACTCCTAGAAATGAGCCTTATGGGATCAGTGAAAATTGCTTGGGACATGACTTCGGTGGAAACTAAAGAGTCGGTCCTAGCTGGAGAATCTCTAAGCGAGATAGCGGGAAGAATGGCTACCCTATTTAAAGCACAATTTATAGGGGTAGACTATTTTAATAGTCAAGACACAGAGAAGAGGAAGAAATATACTCAAGCTCTGTATAGTCTTGAATTACATGACATCTGTTTAGTGGATGAATACATTATGTTATTTACCAAATATAGATGGAATTCAGGAGTCGAAGAAGATATAGCTATGCAGCTTTTCTTCGCAAAAATGCCCAGTCCCTGGAGAGAAATGCTCATAAGGGAATATGTACCTGGAAATCCAGATACATTGGCGCGAAGAGCTTCTTTCCTTAAAGGAAAATTGGCGGAATGGTGCCATTTGGCAGCATTACAAAAGAATTACAAGCGATTAAGGGGTATTAATAAACGTACGCCTTTGTGTTGTAAAGAAAATGATCTTCCAACAATTATTGGAACTAAATCACAAAAGCATAAAAGAAAAAGTTTTAGGACTCATCCTTATACTAGAAGGGGAAGGAGTTCTTGGAAACCAAGAACAATATGGTCTAGACAAAAAGCCAGATCTTATCAATCTGGACAAAGAAGCGGACCATCAAGAAGTAGGATATCCTCCCAGGCATCGAGTACATCTCGGAGCACAGGAAGAACACCTACAAAGAAAACGTTCAGAAGGGCTCACACACGAGCTAATGAGAGTTTTAAAGACTGTAATTGCTGGACATGTCGAGCAAGAGGACACATCTCAACTAACTGTCAAGAAAATGAAAAAAGAGGTATTAAATGCTTCGATCCAACTCCGGATATCGAAGAAGCAGTTTATTACCAAGATCTTATTCAGGTATACCGATTTGAGGACATTACCTCAGATGAGAGTATAGATGAAGAAGAAGAGGTTTTAAGTCAGGGAGAATCCGATGGAACTGAATCGGAATCTGACTGAAAACGAGGTGTTTCGACACGAAACACATGAGGATTTGTCTGGGTTCTTTAGCCAGACAACAATATCGAATAATATGGTTCAAAGAATCATGAAAGAAAATCCAAGTCTACAGAGATACCAAGGATTCGCTGCAGGACAGGTAGAAAAGTTCTTAGGAAATCTTGGCCTAAGAAACAGAAAGCATCATCTAATCTATAAAGTCTCCAGAAGGGAAATGGCAATCCCAATGGAACTTACGGGAAATAGAATGGAGATGCAATTAATTCCTTCTGAAGAAATAAAGGAGGAATTACAAAAACTCAAGATCGAAGTAGCAAGGACTATGTCCTGGATTCATATTGGAGCAATCCAAATTATGATACAAGCTACTTTCAAAGAAGGTATTGATTCACCCATTGATATTGCTATATGCGATAAAAGAATGGGGAACCTTCAAGATTCAGTACTGGGAACTATCTCAGGAAATCTCTGTGCAGGAAAGATTGTAGGAGTTATCTATCCACGAATAGCTTACAACCTGGCAGATCGAGATTTTAGCCGAGCCTTGACATTACATCAAAATTTCAAGGAGAAAAGGCTAATGAAGGAAGGTAACAGACCATATTCTATTACCTATCAAATCTCATATGCTTTATCTAAGACACATCATTCAGAGTTGTTTATTAGAAATGAGTTTATTGAGATACCAGAAATATTTGGAAAAGTTGCTCAGGCAATTTATCCAGAACGAGTTGAGTTTCCAGTAATACAGGAGACAGATATCCAAATACAAGACAAACAGATTCTACAAAGGAATCAAAGTCTTATATTGGAATCAAGAAGACTATCTTTTCAAGGAGATAGGATTACAAGCTACAGATGGGGAAAAACCCCTGTTCAAGAAATCCAACATGAGCTAAAAAGTTTTTCAACAATAGGAAAGCTTAGATGCCCAGAAGGGTGGAAAGAAGTTGAAATAGTATTTGATATTACGAAACAAAGTAATCAATTTCCTTGTAATACCATCTACTATTTAGAACAACCTATGATAGGAACTTACCAAGGAATGATCCAAGTTGGAGAATTGGAAGTTCGTATCACAGGAAGTCTAGGAAAAGAATCAGATCAACTGATTCTTGGACTAGAGTTTCTGGAGGAACATAAACCTTGGAAACGTCTAGAGTATGTAATGGAGTTTATGGCAGAAGATAAGATGTGGAAAATCCAATGACCACAAGTCCATTCTCCATATACGTTCCAGTCGGAATGTTATATGAACAATATAAAGCAGAATATTTTGCTGCTTATATTGATTCAGGTGCTGGTATTTGTACAGCAAAACGAGGAGTTTTTCCAACAAGTTTGGCAGAAGAATTACCAAAGATTGCTGGAAGAGATTTTTCCAGAACAATCTTAATCTTATGTAAAGGGATTAAGATGACTGAAATAATGATTAGCGGTGCTGGGCAAACACCTTGGTATAAGGTGAAGACACCACCAATTTATTTTCATGATACAGGAGCTGACATTTTACTAGGAAACAATTTCCTACAAATGTTAAAATCCTATACTCAAGAAAATGAGACAAGAAAATTAGTGTTTACAACTCCTTGTAACCACAAAATCATAGTCCAGAGACTAAGAGAGGCATTTTACAGAAAATTGCCAATCCAGTTTCGCAGCAAGCGTGGTGATTCAGGACAACTTCTGAACCCAAACATGAAAGACTCTAGAAGGTTTGGAGAAACAATGCTCCAGTTAAGAGCAGATAAAGAACTCCAACCAGAAGAGATAGAATGCCTTAAGATAGCTCTATATAAAAATGAAGTAGAGTTTGAATCCAAGGTATCCCTGGAAGATGTCAAGAAGAGGATCAAGGAAAATTATAATGAAGATCCCTTGGCATGGTGGGACAGAAATCAACTCAAAGCTTGCCTTAAAATTAAGGAAGGCAAAGAGTATGAATTTGTCCGCTGCAAGCCTATCCCAATGAATATCATTGACCAAAGGGATATGCAGATTATAATCAAGGAACATTTGGACCTTGGATTAATCAAAGCAGGAGTGTCACCATATAGAAGTCCAGGTTTTCTGGTAAGGAATCATGGTGAGATAAAACGAGAAAAACCCAGATTAGTTATTAATTATCAAGAAATTAATAAGATTCTGGAGTTTGATGGGTATTTTATACCTAGTAGAGAACATCTAATAAGTTGCATACGTAACGCTAAGATATTCTCTAAGTTCGACTGTAAGTCTGGATTTTACCAGATTAGGATGCAAGAAGAAAGTAAGAAATTCACAGCTTTCTCTACACCTCAGGGACATTATATTTGGGAAGTATTACCAATGGGATTGGCTAATTCACCCCAGATATTTCAAAGAAAAATGGACAATCTTTTTAAAGATTATTTTAAGTTTATGTTTGTTTATATTGATGATGTTTTAATAGCATCTAAAGATATGAATGAACATGTTAAGCATTTGGAGATTTTCTCCAATGTCTGTAAAAGAGAAGGACTGGTCTTATCTGAAAAGAAAGCAGTCATTGCAACAAGGAAGATTGAATTCCTCGGAATTGAAATCGATGAATCAGGAATTATTCTGCAAGAACACATAGTGGAAAAAGTGCAGAATTTTCCAGAAAGACTCAACGACAAGAAGCAACTTCAAAGTTTTTTAGGAGTTGTTAATTTTGCTGGGATGTTTATTAAAAACCTAGCAAAACACAGGAAAATCTTTAGTCCATTATTGAAAAAAGATGCTAGATATATATGGACAGATGAACACACAAAAGGACTAGGTCAATTAAAGAAGATTTGTAAGAATCTTCCAAAAATGGCTATTCCTCAAGATGAGGATAATCTGGTATTGTATACCGATGCCAGTGATCATTGGTGAGCAGCAGTTCTTACTAAGCTCACACCAGAGGGAGAACAACCATGCAGATATTGTAACGGTTTATTCTCAGATGCAGAAGCCATAAGATGACATATCAACGAAAAAGAATTTTATTCAGTAAAAAGAGCTTTTGAAAAATGGCCATTATTTTTACTTGCAAAGAAATTCACTTTGAAAGTTGATAACACACAGGTGAAAGCGTTCTTAAGGAATAGAATTGAATCTAAACCTGAGAAGGCCAGATTATTAAGATGGCAGGCATTATGTCAAAATTATATTTTTGATATTATGATAATTAAATCTCATGAAAATATTCTTGCAGATTTTTTAACAAGAGATGGACAGCATTGACATTGATGCTATTATCAAGATGCAGAGGCATTTGAGGGAACACCTTGAAATGCTTCAAACCGAGTTCAACAAGTTGGCCGTAAACGCAGAAGTTGCGGGAAGGCTACAACAAGCCGATAAGAGAATTGTCTCTGATCGAATTACAGGATGTTTACAGGCATATACTCAGTTATGGTCTGTAATGCAAAGGCCTATCCTCCAAGGTATTGAGAAACCATTGGTTTCCCAAATGGAGAGTTTTCGAGTACAGGACTCTATACCTGTAGCGGGGGATTCAAATACCCCTTGCACAAGTGTTAAGTCGGGATCATCCCCGGATGAGTCGGCTAAAACAAAAATTGAGACTCCTGATCCTTATTTTGAGTCTTCAAGTCAACCCTCCACCTCGGGGATCGAAGAGGGAGAGATCAACCTTAGGCCTCGTACTGACAAAGGCAAAACTAAGGTTGGTACTAATGAAAATGCAATTTCTCCATTCCAGGTTTACCAACAGAATTGGGAGAAATTAAACACAAGAATTGGCATCAACCCAGCCATGGTTCGAGTTGATATTGCAGGAAAATATCCTAGGGTATGGATGAAACAAAATTCATATCCAAAGGAGGTCAAAGCCTGGTATGAATTTGGGGCTCTTGCCTCAGTTTATACTACTTCGCCCAGCTTCCCGGAGATATCAGCATTACCAAAATGGATTCAGGAAGCTGTTCATGAGACTTGGGCAAATAATGATCATTTGTCCAGAGGAGATGTTTTGGAGCTATACTTTTTCAGTGCAGCACCAGAACCAGCAGGAAAAGGCTCACACGAAGCCTTTCATTTTATCAAGCTAAGGAGGCCAGACATGAATTCTCAAAAATTTATAAAGGATCCTCCTACAAATGAAACCCCCTTAGTCTCTTCATTTAATGAAGATGATATGTCTACCAGGAGAGCATGGGGTATCTGGGTCTGTCTCACAGAGATGGACAAAGTCAAGTTTCCATTTAAGTTTTACCAAAATTCTTTAAATGGATCATTCCTGTTAAACACTATGACAGGAAAAACTACAAGCTTTGCAGAAGATCTATTCGAAAAGAAAAGAAATCTTCTATGGAACAGCAAGATGCCGGCAAGTAAAGAGACTCGCCGAAAGTTCTGTAATATGGCACACATAGGAAGATGGTCAGAAAACATCTGCCTTGAATGCCAGAATCAGAAAGAACCGGAATTCGGTAAAGGTTTCAAACCGAGATCTGATCGGAAACATTTTACCGAAGCAAGGACAAGTGGGGAAGGACCACATTCACATTTTCCTCGAGGATACAAAAAGCCGAAGATTCCTCGACAAAATTAAAGGGGAGATGTGACTAAACCCACTCACCAAAAAGAAAATCCACCATGTAAGTGGAAGGACAGGACCACCAATAATCGGTGGAAAAATGACAAAGAACATCGGATACCTTATCTTTAAAGATAAAGGAAATCCAATCAAAACAAGAAACTGGACCCAAAAATTTACAATATAAATACGGGTAATTTGGAACCAGTAATACACACCAGAAAAATCAAAACTCAAAGATGTATCGAGTATATCTTAAAGTTTTGAAAAGAAGGATAAACTACAAGCGGAGTGAAGCTGCTGCTCTCAGATCAATAATTAAGATGTACAAAGAAAAGGGTGATGAGATAACAGCAGATCTATTCCAGACTCATCTCTATTGGTATCTCGGAGAATTAAAAGAAGATGAGAAGTTGATTGCTAGATTAATAATCTAGAAAAAGACAAAGTGGAAGGACCATTCAACCACTACATGGTCCCAAGGCAAGCTGTAAAGGCTTATCAAGATTTGAAGTCCGAGTTTCAAATCCGAAGAAGCCTTCTATAAATAAGGCAGAAAGAAGGAAGTGAAGATCATCGAACATTTTCCTCATTTCTTTCAATCATAAATTGTAATATTTCTAGTTTATGTGTTTTTCAAGTTCGGCTACTATAAGTAGCTAAACAAGTTTCTCCTCCTCTACAGGAGGTTTCAATGTAATAATAAATGTTTGTGTTTGAATAAAGAGATCTTTGCTCTTAGCCCCTCTCATGAATTATTTTCAAAATTTTATCTTTTACTGTACACCCTAAGGTAGGAAACGAATTAGGGTTGTGCTAAGTGCTGCTGAAGGAATCTGCGTCTGTAACCATCGGTTGCGATCGTGTGGTTGGACTGTGAGGAGCAGTTCGTAAAATACGGTGGATATAACCCGGTGGCACTCCGGTCAAAAAGGTATAAGATTTAATTTATTTTACGGAAGCATGATGGGCCATTAATATAGAAAAATTAATTTTAAAATATAAGGTTGAGGGGTATTTTGGGTAATTGAGAATAGATAGGGAGTGAAAAGAAAGTTTGGAGAAAATGGGTACTGAATAGAAAGTCTCCCATTTTTTTACCAGTCACGCCGTCTCGTTGGATACGATTAAATCATCGAGAAATTTGCATTCAGTCTCCAGCCGTCGTTTTTTTTTCAGTCCCTGGGTACTTTTTTAGTACCACATTGTACACATTTTCAAATGAAGTGTACCACAATTTGTATGATATAGTACCACAATTTTGTGGGTAAGGAATGAACCCAAAGAAATGTTTTGATTGAGGATTTTTCACCAGCTTCCGCTTAAATCATCAAGCCCTACACGACAGCGGGATCAATTGCTAGACTCGGAATTTATTTGGTTTCTTACGGTAAACTGAGAGTGAGATACCCATATTTGGGAGTATAGACCGAATACAAGAAGTTGAGGGGCACATTTGTAAATATTAAAATACTCGGATGCGTGGCTAAGTGCCTACACAGTGGGTCGGAGGAGGTGACTGCCGTGAAAAAGAATCACCACCCTTCTTCGGGTACAGTTTCTTCCCATTTTGGCTCATTTCCCGCTTCGATTATTGCGATTAAGCTTTTTTTTTTTTATTATCATTATTACCATTGGATTTTCTCGTTTTTTTCTTGTATATCTTTCCCATTGTTTCTGTTATATTTGTTCCTATCTTATGATTTTGTGAGTTTCCATTATTCGTGTTTGTGGATTGGTGTCGCGATTAAGCCTCTGGCTCGATTTCTATTCTGGGTCATCTCTTGTGTCCCCTCATTGAGATTTTGGTTCGCAATTTGTTGTATTTTTTGTTTTGTTTTTTGTTGTCATATATTTGTGTCTTTGATTGAGTAAGGGGCGGACATTAGAATTTATTTCTGGAACTGGGTGTGATTCAATGAATTTTTGGAGCAAAATTATATTTTAAAAATCTTTCATGAAATTTGAAAAAGAATATTTATTTGAGGTGGCCGCTGCATCGGTCATGTTCTGCTTTTGTATGCGGAGATATAGGTGATTAGGCTTTTGTATTTATGTGGATTTGTGATTTTGAGTTTTGTTAAGTTGATGATTCAAGAACAATTTTTATTTTTGGTGGAATGGTGGATACTTGCAGCAGATGTTTTTATTAGATGGTATATGGTGTTAGATCTTGCTCTCTTTTGAGGGTTGTTCATTGTTTCAAATCATTTTGTTATGTACTATTTGTTCTCTAGTTATCCGGTACATAAATGCCAGGTTTATCTATTAAGTGTGAATGGTTATCATATTGTGGGAGTTGCCATCATAATTTAGAAAATAAACTGCAAAATTTGGAAATAATTTTATAAGTGTGATTTTTTTCTTTCAGTTTCTCAGTTGATTTATTTGAAATTTATGTGGTTTGGTCAAACATGAATCAAGATCAAATTTTGCCTAACAGATTAAAATTTCTGGTTATGCTCTTTCAAGTGATAAGACAGTTATATTTACCCCACTTTCCAATGTTTATTTCATATAATGCCGTTCAATGGAATGAAGGCCTTAATAGTTGCTTCTTTGCTGTTCTCTATAACAGCATTTTAATTTCAAGGTTGGCCTATGTTTCATCACAAATTTTGTATAATGGCTTGTTTTATAATTTGTGTGTGTTCTTCACTGTTACTGGTACTTAATAGTTTGTTCTCCTTTTTTGGAGAATTGTTGATCTTTCAGCACTGTATCAACTAAAAATACCATTTTTCTCGTGTGATTATAGATGTGTTTAATATGCTTTCTTTCTTCTCCAGGGTTTTCTTTTCTCTCTTGTATTTCAAGTTGGTTTCATGTTAATTAATTTCGAGAGATCTACTGAAGAAGCATTGTGATTGGAGGTAAAGCTTGCACCTTGATTCTGGCAGATATAGGCAATCAAATATCTAGTGCTCAGCCTCCAGGAGTTTTTGTTAATTGTTTCTTCATCTACTGATCCGCCAGATTAACGACTTTATAGTTTATACTATATCCCTCTATTAGCCATATTGGCATAATGGTAATCCCTTCAGTATATCTGGTCCACCTCTTTCAAGTACAAAGAAAGATCCTCAAACTAATGAAGAATCCCCATTCATTGTTGTTTTATTGAAATTCTGGATATTGATCCTCAAACACTGTAGAGAAAAAGCTCAATCAAAAGTAATTCTAAATTCATGGCAAATCAAGAGCCACTGATAATATCGGATAAAGATGAGATGAGAAAATGGTCAAGATCCATGAGATCTCAAGGCAAATCCATTGGCTTAGTCCCAACAATGGGTTTCCTCCATCAAGGCCATCTTTCTCTAATTCAAGAATCCCACAAACACACACAGCTCACTGTTGTCTCAATCTATGTTAATCCTGGGCAGTTCTCCCCAAATGAGGATCTGTCCACCTATCCTTCTGATTTCCTTGGTGATATCGGAAAATTGAAGTCCGTTCCTGGTGGTGTGGATGTTGTTTTCAATCCCAAGAATTTGTATGACTACGGAAAAAATGATGGTTTTGAGAACACGAATGGTCAAGAAAAGGGAAAAATTGTTTCTTGTGTGGAGAATAGTGGGATTGGGCATGAGACTTGGGTTAAGGTTGAGAATTTGGAGAAGGGTTTGTGTGGAAAAAGTAGGCCTATTTTCTTTAGAGGAGTTGCTACAATTGTTACTAAATTGTTTAATATAGTTGAACCTGATGTTGCTGTATTTGGCAAGAAAGACTACCAGCAATGGAAGATCATCCAAAGGATGGTTAGTTTCATGTCTCTTTCTTTGGAACTACTTTAAGAATTTGTCATATAAAACTAAATGTTATTTTTTCTTTTTCTTGTTTTAATGTTTAGTATGTCATTTTATAAAGTTTACACATGATTGGAATTGAGGATTTATGTTTCAGGTCAGAGATTTAGATTTTGGAATTAAAGTGGTCGGTTCAGAGTTGATGCGAGATGAAGACGGCCTTGCAATGAGTTCGCGTAATGTGCATCTTTCCTTAGACCAGCGGGGGAAGGTTTCTTTCTTGATTTACCACCCTATGAATCCTATTAAATTCTCAAAGTGTAATATACATTTGAGAAGAAATAATCAAATAGACAAGGTCTCGAATCGATGGTGCAAATTTCCTATTTCCTAATCTTTGTTTGACTCAGAATTTTTTGGTTTTCACAGGCGTTATCGATAAGCAAGTCTCTGTATAAGGCTAAAGTTGCAGCAGAGAAGGGACAAGTTGATTGCAAAGAACTAAAAGATTCTCTTATCCATGCGATACAAGAAGCTGGTGGAATAATCGATTATGCCGAGGTTAGCTACATAGGGCATGTTGGACCAAGAACTTTGATGAGTCGGATACTTTAAAAACAACACAAAAATGTATAACATGTTCAGAAATCGAAAATTAGGTTGGTAAAATTGGAACTTTTTAAAAGTTAGCAAGTTGGTATTTTGAAACTTTGTAAAAGTTGTCAAATGAAATCCACGATTGATCGAGCGAAGCGATAACTACCCAGATAAACCATGCTTATTTCGCATATGGTATAATATTATAATCTTGAAATGTTCTGATTTCTCTTTTTTGTTTTCTCATTGCTAAGCAGATTGTAGATCAAGAAAGTTTGGAAGATTTGAAAGAGATCAATAGACCTGCAGTGTGTTGTGTTGCCGCTTGGTTTGGAAACGTCAGACTAATTGACAACATGGAAATCAACGTTTAGCATATGTTCGGAAATCGTTGATATCATTGACTATTCATACCTTGTCTTTGGACGAGATCAAATCTGGTTCCCCTCCAGCCACCCGTCCAGACGATTTCTTGTTCGTTTACGAAATAATACAACACTTCAAGTTTGAGTTCATACTCGTGTAATTTTTTAACAAGTTAACAGACCACCTTCCTCGTGAAAGTTGAGCGATTAATTTGACGTTCTTTGAGACGGTACTTATATGAGAATTTAGGCATGAGGCCTACCAAACATGAAAGGATCGTTGGGGTATCTCATCATCATAATTATTTAAATGAAGAAAAGTTTTGTGATCAGACGAAATCACGAAACACAACACGTATATGCAAACTTTCTTCACATACGGCCATTCTAATAATGTATAAAGAGGGGTTCAAAAAGTACAATCTGTACAAGGCATAAGCATTGTTTCACAAGATACAAATTACAGTGTAAACAAAAATTATTCATGGGAAGCACAGAAATATCTGACTGATTGAGGTAACATTAGTATTGGTCGCTAACCAACCTGATCGAAATCCAAATTAATGGCATTTGAATCCACGACATACCGATAAAACTATGATAAGAATCAAGGCAATAATTATGGCAAGAACAATCAGCTTTATCTTCATATTCTGAAACCACATCTTCCTCCTCATCCTTGTTCCCTGAGTCCTAAAATCTTGGGCCTACGTAAAATTACAAATGCACGTGTATAATTCAATGTCGTGAAAAAAATATGCACATGAAGATTGAACAATGTAATTCGATCCCCAGGAATTGGAATAAAATTTGAATATCTAACCAATGGCCCGAAAGTTTCATAACCACCAAGTTCAACAAGTTCACAGAGAATCTACCAAGATTTATAGCATAAAAATGGAAATATGACCACTCCTAGTACTTTAGCTTCAGCAGAACTACTTTGACAAAATCTAGTTCAACACGGTTATGTTGATTCTTTCCCGTGAAATTAAAACCGAACCATTTCACTTTGAAACCTTAGACTAATTCAACACAACCCAGGTCATAGTCAAAGTTTAGTAACAGGTATTCCACTAAATATATGACTCCAAGAGGTCCACACAGCAAGCAATTAATATAACAAGGCATTCACAGACCTGAGAGCGAAGGTTTTCTGTTTTATCCACCAGAAGTTCGATTTTCTCTCCACGGTCAAGAACCTGCAGAGGCAATAAGCACAATACAAATAACACTTTTATATCAGAAACAATAAATTCAGCCATAACATACAACCATAAGACAGGAAGTTGCTCATGAAAATATGACAGAGAAACGTGACAAATGCTTTTACCTTTTCAATGTTCTCCATCATCACTCCTTTGACTTCTGAAACCTGAGCTTTCACCTTAGCAAGCTTGCTGACCTCCTCGGGATGATCTACACAATACTGCATTTGCTCCTTCAGTTTGGGCCTAAGTTTTAGTCATTATGTCAATAGAAGACGATTTGTCAATTTAATGGATTAATATAATAACATCCATCATAATTAAGAATAAATGAAAAATGAAAAAGTGAGATTAAACAGTAAGCTATTACCCAAACTCTCTATTTAGGCTGTTAGCTACAGCTGTAGCAGCCTTTCCTCCACTATACTTCTTGGTAAAATCCTCTTTTGTTCTTTCCAGGAATGCAATTGGAATTTGTCTTCCAGCAGATTCAACAGCCACAACACAATAAGCTGCCATTAAAAAACACCTACCATTAGTCCATTAAAACTTTGCATGATCACACATTCAACCTGAGAGTGAAGTAACTGGAAATGAAATTAAAAGAATATGAAAGTAAAGGTTAGTTTCCACTGATTGGGTGCCAAAACCCATCAATTAAGAATTCCATGGTACCCCAAAAATCAATTCGAAGATGGTAAACCACGTCAAAACAACAACTACTGCAAAACCAGTTACAAAATAAATAACAACCTCAATAATCTAAATGGTTCAACAGAAGCACCAGTCCTGATCCCATCAAACATCAACTTTGTAACAAAATAGTATTCAAGTCAAAAAGATTTAAACACAGTCAATGAACTAAAACTTCGATGTGATGCTTTAAACACCAAAGATTAAGAAGATGTAAATACAAACACTCTGATTTGCTCATCCTCATCAAAACAACAAAAATTTCATCAAATGAAAGAAACAAAGTATAGGGATCTGTACAAACAATCAATTAAGAAAAAACAAGTAAAGTGGACTAAGATCTAAGCTACTATCTCAAAAGGAAACTCTCAAGCAATGGGTGCCAAAACCCATCAATTAAGAATTCCATGGTACCCCAAAAATCAATTCGAAGATGGTAAACCACGTCAAAACAACAACTACTGCAAAACCAGTTACAAAATAAATAACAACCTCGATAATCTAAATGGTTCAACAGAAGCACCAGTCCTGACCCCATCAAACATCAACTTTGTAACAAAATAGTATTCAAGTCGAAAAGATTTTAGCACAGTCAATGAACTAAAAACTTCGATGTGATGCTTTAAACACCAAAGATTAAGAAGATGTAAATACAAACACTCTGATTTGCTCATCCTCATCAAAACAACAAAAATTTCATCAAATGAAAGAAACAAAGTATAGGGATCTGTACAAACAATCAATTAAGAAAAAACAAGTAAAGTGGACTAAGATCTAAGCTACTATCTCAAAAGGAAACTCTCAAGCAAGCAAAGCCATTCAAATAAGATCCGGATCCCAAACAAAAAAGTAAACTCGTGACTAAAAACCAATACCATGTATCTCGCGAAATCGATAACCAAGCCAAACACGCAAGTACAAATTCTACCCAATTAAATAAAAAACACAAATAAACAATCGGATCAGACAAATAAACAAGACAAGACAAATAATAAGGGTAATAGACGGATCGAAAAGGCGCATACTAAATCCATCCTCCACCAGGTAATTGAAGGTGTGACCATCGCAGTTGTAGGTGAACTTATTGTTGGTAGCGGGGAGTTTCTGAAGGCACTGAGCTGCGATTCCGGTGAAATTTCCCGTGAACTCCGTATACTCCGCCAGAATCACCGTCCCACGAGCCACAAAGCTGTAGATCAACGATTGCTGCCCCATTTCTGTACCAAGCCAGAATCTACCAATCTGCCAGCAAAATATAGGGATTTTGGAGAGAGGAATTGTGGAGAAGAGAGGGTTTCCGAAGAGGAGACCTTTTACTTTACACGCTAAGGCTTAGGAAAAGGCTTTTGCTGTGAGCCGTTGAAGACTGAAGCATTGCTGGTTTGCTACCACCAATGCCAACAACTGGTTTTTTCTTTTTCTTTTTTATTCATTACATTTTTTTGTCATTATTTAATTGCATAATTTAGATCATAAACACTAAAATTGATGGTTTAAATATAATTATTATAATTGATTCAATAAAAAAATATAAAATTAAAAATATCAAACATCGATAAATACGAATAAAATTGATATTTTATATTATTATTATTATTCAATAAAATTTACAGCCTTTTGATTTTTTTGGTATTTGGTTAAATATGGAATAAATATAATATAATATAATATAATATAATATAAAAATAAAAGTATCATTTTTTCAATCTCTTATATAAAAATCGATTTAAATTATTGTTGGGTGTAATAATAATCAAACTGTAGTGTTTGGACTGTTATAAGATTTAAAAAATTTGAGTACACCGTTATTATTAGCTATAACTTTTTGTGAAATGGTAAGTGTTTGGTCCTACAATAGGTATCAGAGTCAATGTCACGTTTTATACTCTCATTGATCGCAAGGAGTGCAACTATTGAGAATGATTATTGAGGTGGAATAATTGTTTCTGTTACGAGAGCGATCGAATCAGGCTGTTTGGGCTGTTATACAGTTTAAAATATTTAAGTCGCACTGTTATCATCCGTTACAATTTTTGGTAAAGTGATAAGTATTCGATTTTACAACTATAATATAAATAAAATTTCACTACAAAAATCTACAAACTGAATCAAGATAAATAAGCGACAAGTTTTATTATTACTAAACATTTGAATGCTATTACGAAGATCTGTATATTCAGAAAATTTAAATCTTATGCTAGATCTAATGGTTACATGTTCCCAATTTAGATATCACGACCCCAAATGAATGATGGAATTTGCATGATGTATAAGGGTAATATAATTATGTTAGGATTGAAGTATCTACAATATTTATAAATTGAACCGAACCACAAACTAAATCGAAAATTAAAGTACAGATTGGATCAAATTTCGATCAACTACGATTCAGAGTGGTTTTTAAAATTAATCAAGCACCACGGTTCAATCATTTTTTTCTTTAGATAGAGACTTCATGAACCAAATTGATTATCTATACTTTTTATGTTAATATAAAGTTGATAATCTATCTAAATCAAACCAACTTACCAAACCAAATATAGAATATATGTTTGGCTTGGTTGGTTATATGCCTGAATTTGATTCACTCACTATAAATATAAAATAGTAGAAATAAAAGTTTTGACCAAAAAAATCTATACACATAAAAAAATATATATTATATATAATTTTGGATCTTTATTTTTGTCTAAAATCTTTTATATTATCAAGTTATAATTTCAATATTTTTTGACGTGCACCTTGATAATATATTATTAATACTCAAATTTGATAATATATTTTACCAAAATAACTAAATAAAAAAATATTTGACAAAAAAGTGTCATTTTTTTAACATGAAAAAAAGCTACAATTTTCACTTGAAAAATAATAATTAATAATAATAATAAACAAATAAATAAAAAAAAATAAAGGAAGGGTAGTCTCATTTTTCCTCAAGGGGATATCCGATACGAGGACACCTTTTCGGACAAACCATTAAAGCCGCATCTAAATGCAGCTGCAGTTGTACTAAAATTCGACTGCAAACAGCAAACTGAAACCGAACCATTCTCTTGAGTCAGCGTCCTTTCTTTTCTCAATTCAAGAAGGGGAGGAAGAAGAAAATGAGCGGCGGGGGAGTGATAGCATCGTCCCAACAAGCCTATTCGATTTGTTCGAAACCTCGTACCCCGTTGATAACCCGCCAACAAAAAGCCGCCGCTTTCTGGCGTGAACATCCATCGTTTTCATCCAATCTGAAGCTGGTCTCAATTGGGTCGCACAAGTTTCGAGGAATTAATCTTGGGTCAGTTGGGTGTAGGAGTACAGGTGATTCGGGTACCATTTCTATCTGTCAGCACATTTCAGCTTCTTATTGTTATGTTTTTGCTGATCGAATTCGAATTTCATGTCGGTGCAGATAATCGTGTAAAAGTTCGATCTTTATTGGTTAAATGTGGATTTGTATTTGGTGTTTTGCTAAAAGTATCTTAGGCAGTGTAGATTTGGGATGGGAATCGTTCTAAACTAATGAAAACTTGTTGAGTTGGATTTGAATCTAAAATTTATTTTACTACAGTGTAGCGGCGGAGGGGAAGTAGCGCCACTCCTTCCTAATCTTTCATCTGGTTCCATTCTTTCTGTTAAATTTCTAGCTTTGCTGTTTAAAGGACTAAAGTCTCAAACTTTTGACATGCTAATGAAAATTGAGGCTCAAAGTTCATAAAAATTGGAATAGTACTCTCTCAGTTTTATTCAATCAATCTTTGGCTTCTAGTTAAATATTATCGTGTTCAGGTACAAGTTTAATTAGCGAATTTAGCAATTTCTGCCTAGTTACTACCGCCTTAGCCATTGTAAGTTGGGGAAACATATGCTTATTTGGTTCTCAAGGTATCCATGTTAGAGAACGAATGCTTTTTTAAGCAAATTGTATCTACATAGGTTGGTTTGTTTTTACTGTTTATGAATTTAGTTTTGGCCCTGCTGGCTTTAAGAAATTTTGTGTCCACAATCTGTTTCTACCTAACCAAGTTTCTCCTCATTGTTTAACCGGCTTTAGTTCCTTGTCGAAATGGGTTTTGCTTTCAACCGATTGGAAGAACTCAGTCAGCACTGCCTGGAGTGCATCGAGTTCTTACCGTGGAAATTATGTTATGTATATACAGGCTGAAGTATATTCACTATCTCTATAGTCTATTGCTAAGACCCTCCACCACTGAGTTTCTTAACCACTGCACTTGCTAGTTGTCTCTTCCTTTGAGACAACACATTGAAATTGCTGCTGAGATTGTTCTTGCGGCAATCCAGTTTCATGTTTTAGTTATAATGAATTTATTGTTATAGACTTGACTCATAGTGTAAACTGAATAACTTAATTTTTATTTCGTTGTGTCCACATATTGCATATTCTAATGCTAAACCTATGTGGAATAGTAACTTATTTGATGCAACTCTAATTAGTGTATGATGCTCAATATCCGAGTTTATTAACTTTCAAGTTTAGTTGGGAGTAGATTTTGTGCATAAGCATTAACTGTGTAAATGTAGGTTGGCAGAGCTGCTCAAGCAAGAGTTTATTTATAGCATCTTCAAAATTCCTTCGACTTTCAATTTGCAAGTGTTTTATAGAAGTATAACTAAAGTCAGTCTGATTATTTCTGTCGAATGGTTTTATGTTGTCTGTTTCTTTTTCATGTTTCTTGAAAAAAATTCAAACCACTAGGTGAAGAAACACCTCTTCGTCTACTTTAACGGATAACAAAAAAATGTTATTTTATTGACATAGAAGCATCAACAACACTGCCTCAAATGAATATCAAACGACCTTTTGCAGGTGAAAACGAGAGCAGAAAAATCTTGGATGCATTTTTCTTGGGGAAAGCTCTGGCCGAGACACTCAACGAGTGCATAGAGTCATCAGTTGGAGAATTTCTCAGCTTAGTCGGCAGATTACAAGCTGAGCAGCAGAAGCAAATTCAGAAATTCCAGGTACATATTTTGATCTGTTGCTTGGTCTTAAATAATTTGATCGAGCTAGGAGAGCAACGCTTTTCAGCCTTCGAGGTGGAACCAGGCCACCAAACTGTTTGCACGTGCTAATAGAAATAAATATATACTTGTTCAGAAATAAAAGAAAAATTATTGAATTTATAGCTTGACAACTGGATTTGTTTTGACTGAATGGAAGTTCTTACATTTTTCTTGTGATTTCAGCATCCTTTGTGTGGAATGGCCTTAATAAAAAATAATGAGCGGTATATATTCTATCTTGATTCTGAAGTGTCGTGTCTAGATGTAGAGTTCGACTTTTAGGTCAGGGTTGAGATCGATCTTAAAAGTTTGAGCTTGTGGGAGATGACAGACAATGGTTTTGTACTTTAACACGCATGCAGAACACACCTTGCGTGCGTGTTAAATTGATTACCCAATGAATATATGCCTATAATCAACAGCCAACATGTACCATGCAGGTTGGTCAAATATTAGACCACAAAGGTCACCCAAGATTAACTTAATAAAATATATGAGAATTGTGCTCTAGAGCTTGAAACATTGAAACCACTTTTCCCAAAAAAATCAAGCTCCTGAGATATGGTCTAAACAGAAATATAAAGTTTGTCACTGATGGATAATAACTTAACACATTAATTTTGGCTATCATTCTGAGTTTGTTTTGCTATGAGCTTGATCAGTCCCTGTCTATGTTAAAAGATTATATTTTGAATTATTTTCGGAACACTTATCAGTTATCCCCAGGAAGAAGTGCTGGAGAAAGCTAAACAAGCGAAAGAACAAGCAGCGCGTGAAGCCATGGAAACACAAGATGTATCGGGAGTTAACCGTGGTGTAGCCAAAACAATATCCTCGTATACACCCAAGACCGATCCTACTTCGGAACAATCTAAAGAAGATGCTGTTTTGGGTATGCTCAAGGATGATTAAGTACAAGGGATATCGCGTATCAGTATACTTAGGTACTCTGTTTCATCCTTGGATACTCAGTAAGACTAATATAGTCGAGATTTGAGATTGCCATGAATGTTGAGTTAAATTAATAGAAAATTACTAAAAACAATTCATCTCTATTGAGACTTAATTGTTTATTTTCTCAAATTTGATGAGTTTTCGCTGAAGTACATAAATTTATTTGATAAATAATTAAGGATGAGTTTTGTCGCATGAAAATATAGGGAAACCCAACTTTCCGTAGAAAGTTGTTGCACATGAGACGTTGAATCAAAGACATTCAGATAACACATGAATGGCATAATCAACATAATAACAAAAGCCACGAAGAGGGTGATTGGTGACGAAAGAATCTGGATCTTCTTTGGGATTAGAAACCGGGTAGGGTCGACAATGAAACAGAAACGAGTCGGATCAGTATCGCATACGCAGGCAAAAATGGTTTGGGGTGAGAGAGGCTCGAACTCTCGACCTCAGGATTACTCAGAAGCTATGAGACCTACGCGCTAGCCAACTGCGCCACCACCCCTTGTGGTCATATTTTGGCCATTTATTTATAAATAATAATCTAAAGTCATTGCTTACATATACATTTATATGTAAAACTATTTATATATATATATATATAACTTATTTTACATTTCTTTTACTTTTCCTAAAATAGCCTTTTTTTTAAAAAAAAATCCTTATCTTATTTTTTTAAAGAGATAAGATAGTTAATTATTTTTAATAATTTATCATTTTTACATTTATTTTAATTTTTATATACAAATAATTTTTAATTTGCACAAAATATTGTGTTTGAGTGCTACTATGTAATATAATACCTCATATTTCCCTAATTGAATCTTAAATTGCTACGAAATGACATAAATTTATATTGATTCGAAATATGCAAAAAAAAAAATCCAAAATTATTTCACCAAAACACAAAAACTAAAACCAAACATTTGATTTATATAATATCTTTGTATAAACTCATATCAGTTGATTTCACATTCTCAACTGAAACTCCGAGACTACTGTCAATAATAATCGAGAACATTACAAATTGATTTTGACAAAAAGTCAACAACCAATTATACATATTTTTTTATCTATAAGTAAAGAATTTCAATCAATTATTTTATGAAACTTATTACTCTTTTGTGTGAATGAACTCTCTTCAAATTATGTATTTTTAAAACTTGAATATTGAAGAGTTACAAACTTGATTTGGTGCGTAGAATTTATCTTTGAAAATATGTCTCTTTTTAAGTACTCACACAGTAATCGTTCTCGTTCTAGTTGATTTTCTTCATAGAGACTGTCTCCGATTTAATCTCCACCATTCTCTCTTGATTTGATCTTCAAAGTCTACAGTCTTCAGGGGGCGGGGCAAGCATTCCTCTGCCATTTCCATCCGATTCGTCCTCGTCAACGGAAGATTCCTTTGAAATAAACGTATTATTAAAACATGAAGTAGTTATATTTATGCCGCCAAGAACGATGTGGACAAGGATATAATCATATATGCACTGATCTTGTCATGAACTGATCAATTAAGCAAGGTTGGTGGGCATGTGTGTCACGAGAACGATGAGGGCGGGGAGTTGTTGCTGTTGGTCTCACTTGCGGTAATTTGAGATAATAAACCCGAAAATAAAGAATAAACTGGATACCGAGATTTACGTGGAAAACCCCTAAAAATTATTAGGGTAAAAACCACGGGCAAGATGAAAAGAATTTCCACTATAATATTTTGTGGTGTACAACTCACTCACTGTGTTTACAAAGAGAACACACACTCTCTTAATACAGGAGAACAAACACCTCACAAATATTATAGAATGTTATAAGATGAGAGAAAACTGAAAGAAGGGATGATTAGCAGAATGAAAGTGCTGAGCTCTATTTATAGAGCCCCTTGACCGTGTGAAGACGCGTTTTATACGCGTAAAACGCATCTTCCGTCTTCTGAAATGTTAGTCAAATATTCCAACCCACGTTTAACATTCAGCCAACTTGTCTGCTGCATTTATTGTGTTGGCATTGTGTTTGCCAACTTGTTGTTCTGCCGACATTTCTCCCACTTGGAGATTTGATTGAGAATCAAACACATCTCCACACATCCTTTCAATCTTGCCATTCTCTGCTGCTTATGTTTTCGCTAGACCACTTGAGGATCTACACCACTCAAACTTATCAGTGTTCACTGGCTTGGTCAGAAGATCAGCTATGTTATCCTTTGTATGGATCTTCTGCATATCCACGCTTCCTTCTTCTACTACTTCTCGCACAAAGTGAAATTGAACTCCAATGTATTTCGTCCTGGAATGAAATGCTGGATTCCTTGCAATGTGCAAGGCACTCTGACTGTCACAAAACAAGGAAACATTTTCTTGTTTGTGTCCAATCTCCTCCAATAACCTTTTAATCCATATTGCCTCCTTGCAAGCTTGAGTAGCTGCAATGTATTCTGCCTCTATTGTAGATAACGCCACAACTGTCTGCAGTTTTGAAACCCAGCTTACTGCTCCTCCTGCAAGTGTAAACACATAACCAGTAGTAGATTTCTTCTTATCATGATCACTTGCATAATCTGAATCGACATAGCCCCTGAGTGTAAAATCCGATCCTCCATAACATAATGCAGCATTCGAGGCACCCTTAATGTATCTAAGAATCCTCTTAACAGTGCTCCAATGCTCTCTTCCAGTATTCGCCATGTACCGACTAACTGCTCCCACTGCTTGAGCAATGTCCGGTCTTGTACAGATCATAGCGAACATCAAACTTCCTACTGCTGATGCATATGGTACTTGAGACATCTCTATCATCTCTGCTTCACTGCTAGGACACATATCTGAGGATAACTTGAAGTTAACAGGAAGAGGGGTCGAAATTGGCTTACTATCTTGCATGTTGAAGCGTTGCAAGACTTTCTTCAAATAATTTTTTTGGGAAAGCCAATTCTTTCTGTTACTTCTGTCTCGGTGAACTTGCATCCCTAGAATCTTGTTTGCTGGGCCCAAGTCCTTCATATCACATTCCCTAGCCAACTGTGCCTTCAATCCTTGGACCTAATCTTTGTTGGGGCCTGCTACCAACATATCGTCCACATACAACAGCAAAATGATATAATCATCACCAGACCTCTTGAAATACGTACAAGGGTCACCACTTAGTCTGTTGTATCCAAGCCTCATGATATAGGAATCAAATCTCTTGTACCAACACCTCGGCGCCTGTTTGAGACCGTACAGAGATTTGTTCAACCTGCAAACCAAGTTCTCTCTGCCTTTTTCCGCAAAACCTTCTGGCTGGAGCATATAAATTTCTTCTTCAAGATCTCCATGAAGAAATGCTGTTTTCACATCTAGCTGTTCTAGATGTAGGTCAAACACCGCACACAATGCTAGAACTACTCTGACTGTTGTAAGTCGAACCACAGGAGAAAATATCTCATTGAAGTCAATATCTTCTTTCTGAGCATACCCTTTTACGACCAATCTAGCACGATACCGCTCCACTTGGTTATTGCCATCACGCTTGATCTTATAGACCCATCTGTTTCCAATGGCTTTCCTCCCTCGTGGTAGTGTAACAAGATCCCAAGTTTTATTCTTGTCTAATACCTCCAACTCTTCTTGCATTGCTATCATCCACAAGGATACATCCGAGCTTTGAGTAGCCTCGTGGAAACTCGATGGCTCACCATCCTCTGATAATAGACAATATGCAATGTTACTTTCAGTGACATAATCTGAAAGCCAACCTGGTGGTCTTCTGTCTCGAGTTGACTGCCTCAAATTGGAAACTTCAGACTCAACTTGTTCTTGTTCTTCGTGCTCTGGTACTGCTTTACAAGAATTTTGACCTTCATCCGTCTTATTTTCCACTGAAATATAATAGTTTCTGAATTCGGTGTGCCTTTGTCTCTCTTTACTTTATCTTCCTCGAAGATAACATCACTGCTGATGACAAGCTTGTGAACAGTAGGATCCCACAAGCGAAACCCCTTTACTCCATCAGCATAACCCAAGAAGATACATTTTCTGGATTTCAAATCCAACTTCGATCTTTCTTGCTCATTGTACAGAACATACACCGGACTTCCAAATGTATGCAAATGAGAATAATCTGTCGGCTTCCCAGTCCACATCTCCATCGGAGTCTTCAGATCAATCGCCACTGAAGGAGAACGATTGATAATATAACAAGCGGTTTTGACTGCTTCTGCCCAAAATTACTTGTCTAGACCCGCAGTCCTCAACATAGCTCTTGTTCTGTCCAACAAGGTCCTGTTCATCCGCTCCGCCACTCCATTCTGTTGAGGTGTGTAAGCCGTTATGAACTGTCTTTTGATGCCTTCATGTTGACAATATGCATCAAACTCGTCACTGGTATATTCTCTTCTATTGTCAGTCCTAAGACACTTGATTTTCTTTTCTGAATCAAGTTCAACCCGCGCTTTGAAATCTTTGAAGATCTGGAAAACATCTGATTTCTTCTTGATTGGATACACCCAACATCTCCTAGAAAAATCATCAATGAACGAGACAAAGTATCTCGCTCCTCCTAGGGATACAACCGGTGCTTGCCAAACATTCGAATGAATCAGCTCCAATATGCTTTTGCTCCTGACAGTAGAAGTGCCAAACTTTAATCTATGTTGTTTACTGGTAAAACAATGCTCACAAAAGGGTAATGACACTTTTGTAAGTCCCGGCAACAGCTTCCGTTCTGAGAGAATTTTCAACTCCCGTTCTGACATATGCCCGAGCTTTCTATGCCATAACACTGTTAATTATTCTCCTGAACCATTTGATGCAACAGTTAGTTCTGCCTCCTTGTGTGTTTCTCCCAAAAGTACATACAGATTTGCAACAATCTTTTCCGCATTCATAACCACAAGCGCGCCTTTCACAATTTTCATGATCCCGTTCTCGATACGAGTTTTGCGCCCGATGTCATCCAATTGCCCTAAGGACACAAGATTTTTCGTCAGTCCCTTCACATGTCGTACCTCCTGTATGGTGCGAATGGTGCCATCAAACATTTTAATTTTGATAGTACCGACCCCAGCGATTTCCAAGGCATAATCATTTCTCATGAATACAGATCCTCCTGAGACTGGTTTATAATGGACAAACCATTCTCTCCGAGACGTCATGTGCCACGTCGCTCCTGAATCCATCATCCACGTGTCACAAAATTTGTGTCTGCCTTCTGCAACAGTTGCTGCTTCGCTGAATAACATTTCACCACTGCCTGAAGTACTGGCCACATTTCCTTGAAACCTCTTCTCGATACTCGTACACTCTTTCTTGAAGTGCCCTTTACCGACACAATTAAAGCAGTGAATATTTTTCTTCTTACTTCTCGACTTTGATCTACCTCGTCTTTGGCTCACGGTCCATAAATCTTCCTCCTATCATCGGTAAAGCATCTGCCTGCTTCGAGGTTACCAACCTGTCTTCCTTATTCTTGCGCCGACTTTCTTCTCCGAAAACCGCAGTTAAGACATCATCGAATCTTAGAAAGCCCATAAGAATATTGTTGGTTATGTTGATGATAAGTTGATCATATGAATCTGGTAGACTTTGAAGTAAAAGCTCCGCACGTTCATTTTCCCCTATTTTATGCCCCATGGAAGAGAGTTGGGTAAATAGAGTATTCAGTGTGTTGATATGGTCGGTCATCGATAAAGATTCCGCCATCCGAAGAGTATAAATCCTTCTCTTTAGGAAAATCATGTTGTGTAGGGACTTGACCTCGTACATCTTTGTCAGAGTATCCCAGATAGCTTTGGCTGTTTTTATCTCAGAGATACTTGACAAAACTTCGTCTGCTATAGCCAAGTGTAGATTGACAACAGCATTGTCATTCATCTCATTCCACTTTCCATCATCTGTAATCTCCACCGGTCTATCTCCAATAGCCGCCAAGCAATTCTCCTTTCTTAAAACTGCTTGTATCTTTATTTTCCACATCATAAAATTGCTTCCGTTAAACTTTGCTATCTCGTACCTTCCCGCCATTATGTCTACAACAATTTTAGTAGAACGGACAAAATAATCCCGCCTTAAATAAAAAATCTCAAAAAATCTTTTCTGATGTGGAAGATCAGTCTAGGCTGCAACCACAGAGCATACTCAGAATTTTAAGAAATTTAAACCAAGGCTCTGATACCACTTGTTGGTCCTACTTGCGGTAATTTGAGATAATAAACCCGAAAATAAAGAATAAACTGGACACCGAGATTTACGTGAAAAATCCCTAAAAATTATTAGGGTAAAAACCAAGGGCAAGATGAAAAGAATTTTCACTATAATATTTTGTGGTGTACAACTCACTCACTGTGTTTCCAAAGAGAATACACACTCTCTTAATACAGGAGAACAAACACCTCACAAATATTATAGAATGTTATCAGATGAGAGAAAACTCGAAGAAAGGATGATTTCAGAATAAAAGAGGTGAGCTCTATTTATAGAGCCCCTTGACCGTGTGAAGACGCGTTTTATACGCGTAACACACATCTTCCGTCTTCTGAAATGTTAGTCAAATATTCCAACCCACGTTTGAAATTCAGCCAACTTGTCTGCTGCATTTATTGTGTTGGCATTGTGTTTGCCAACTTTTTGTTCTGCCGACAGTTGCCGATGCTAAAGGATAGTACCGGACAAAGTGTGGCTCTAGACGAAAGAAACATGAATAAATTACTTAAAAATCTCAAATTAAGCGTACTTGACTTGGACAGTTTTTAAATAGGTGATCTCTTAGGAAATTTTTTTAGGGAGCGTGTCAATGAAGATATAAACATGCTAGAAGCTTGGAAAGACTTGTGAGGACCTCATCTACTCATAGCAGTCTCGATCAATATGGTGTGATACGGTGACAAAACCAAGATGATAAATGATTGATCCTACCAACAGATCATGACTTTGACTTACGAAGATGATTTGTAGATATTTGTCTTTATCTTTGTAACACAAATTGATTCGTCTCGTTTTGATAACTGTGATGAGATACATGACTAAAATACCATAATTGGTCGGTTATAGTAGCTTGTTGTTCTTTTTTGCATCAGCTGTAATTTGCAGACGATTTATGATTTCTAAAACATAAACTCGTATGTTTTGCTTTCGAAACTGATTTTGGACTTCCAGAAATTATTTGCTCTTCCAAAACTGAAGTGATTACTTGAAACTCAGATTTTTGTTCAGAATATTTAACACAAGTCTCAAGTCAAGTTTCTAACCACTTCTTGGCAAATCATCAAGCTCGAAATCATACATACACATTTGATAAGACATGTTAGCAACACAATAACAAGTTTTGTTATTATTAAATAAAGATTGCTCATGTTACCATAACTCAACAAATTTTTTATTTTTATTTTTGCCTCTTATTTATTTTATTTATTTGAGAATTCCTCTGAATTAATTTTTTGTAACTCATCCCGTGAAGAATTAATAATATTGGTCTTTAATTAATTTGGACTAGCAATGGGTCAATGGTGGGAAACATTAGAAAGTGGCATGCAATAACTAGGTAAATACTTTGTAAAAAGGTCTCTAAATTACGCATAG
Organism: Primulina huaijiensis; assembly: GCF_012295235.1. NCBI lineage: Eukaryota > Viridiplantae > Streptophyta > Magnoliopsida > Lamiales > Gesneriaceae > Primulina > Primulina huaijiensis. The sequence continues at coordinate 15,465,232 of NC_133311.1, read as the reverse complement.
TGCTTTTTCAGAAGATAATTAATTGGTGGCCTACCAGCTTTTCAGGACAATATCTTTTGCATAGATTAATAATGACAAATATACAATTAATATAACCAAAGTGATATTATTTTCAACAATTTCTCATGTAAATGTCTCTATTTTGTGTCTTTTCCTTTTAAATTGTCAAATTCAATCTTAAATATTACAATAAATTGAATTATATTTTTATTATTTTTAGTCATTTTTCTTGATGTTCTTCCTAATCATTAGAGTAAGATTTTTGACTTCGTAACGCCAAGAGTTGTCTTGCTGCCACTGATTCAAGTAAGTATTCAGGCCATGTGAAAAACTAGTATCTGAAAATAGGTATTAAAAATTGAAATAAAATATTAATCAGACATTTAATTTTGTGTTTTAAAAAAATCTAAACTGAAAGGATTTTGAGACAACAAAACCAAATTGGACCTGCAGGGTTGCAATGATTAGATTATCCATTAAAATGTCTTATATTAACATATTAACTAGCAAATAGAGTTGATAGGAAATTGTGAAACGAATATTATAAATTATTTATATTTTTTACCGATAATATTTAAATTATTTTTATTTTAAAATTCAAATTTAGATAATTATTAATATAATTAACTTAAAATAAATGAATAATATAATTGCGAGATTATGTCTAAATAAGTTATGGAGAGAGAAAGAGAGAATTTAATTAGAAATAAATTATGTAAATTTTTTGGATGAATTAAACAATCTAAATAATTTATTATCGTAGACTTTTGTGATAATTGTTTTTTTATGAAAAAGTGAACGATGTTGAAAAATAATATTTAAAATGTGTGTATGAATATTTGAATGCTGAATATTTGAATGTTGAAAATTAGGTAAAATTAGGTGTTGAATATTGAAATTTGTGTGTGATGATGAAGGTAATGATGTAATTTATTTTTGGATTATTTGTAAAAATTTTCTATAAATAGATCTCTCATTTGTGAAGAAAATCACAATTGAGTTGAGAGAAAAATATTATAAAGTGTGTAGTGTGATAATTTTGAGAGTTTGAGATTTTTACTTTTTACCATAAATTTTTACTTTTTCACAACACGTTATCAGCACGAAGCTCTAAAAGTCCTCCATATTTTTCCAAGCTCCAAAACAGAAGAAAAAGGTAACAAAAATAATAATATTTATTTAATTGTTTATTTATTTATTGTTTATATATTTACTATATAATATAATGTTATTATAAATAATAAAAATAAATTTTTCAAAAAACTTGTTATAAATCCTGGGAGGATGTTAAGACGACATCCCACACTCCCGGTAAGGGATACGACAAGTATAAAAGCCTATAAGGTTTTTAAACAAAATATCTTATGACACCTCATTATAATATTGTGATATGATATACATAATTATTTAAAACATTACTAATATTATATACACCATATTATTACCATAAAATTATACAAATACATACATTTATTTTCTTGTACACCAACGGTCATAAACGGTAACAAAACGGCTAGTTTTTGCCCTATAAATATGATCTCACAAACACATTCAATCACTCCAACTTTCTCTTCTTCTCTAAAATTATTCTTCATCAAATTTTTGAAGAAAAAAGAAGATGGCTTTCACAAAGTTATTTTTAATTATTTTGGTTATAATACTCACGAATCTTGTACTTATCGGAGAATATCCTCCTCATGTGTTTTCTTTATTTTTACGAATGCTTGTATTTGTTGTTTATCCATTACTTTGTATTGCAATATTCATTAACTAATAAAATGCATCATAATTTTTTTTAGTACCACCATGTCAAACTTGACAAAGCTCGAATTTGTTGCACTCGACATTACGGGGAAAAATTATATGCCATGGACTCTCGATGTAGAAATGCATCTTGAGTCATTGGGTCTAAGCGAGACCATTAAAGAAAATGGTATATCTTCATCACAAGAAAAAGCAAAAGCTATAATATTTTTGCGTCGACATCTCGATGAAAGTTTAAAATGTGAATATCTCATCGAAAAAGATCTCATGGCTCTGTGGAAAGGATTGAAAGAAAGATTTGAACATATAAGGGAAGTTATACTTCCGACCGCCCGTGATGAATAGAATATGTTAAGATTCCAAGATTTTAAGAAAGTCAGTGATTACAATTCAGCGATGTATCGAATAATCTCGCAGCTAAAATTTTGTGGACATGAGGTCACAGAATCGGAAATGTTTGAAAAAACATTTTCCACGTTTCACGCATCAAATATAACTTTACAGCAACAATATAGAGTGCGTGGATTTGTGAGATATTCTGAGCTCATCGCCTGTCTTCTTGTGGCGGAAAAAAACAACGAGCTACTAATGAGAAATCATCAGTCCCGACCCACTGGATCATCAGCATTTCCAGAAGTAAATGCTGTAAGTAAAAATGAATTTAAACCTTGAAACCAAAATCAAATTCAAAGACAAGGTTTTGGTCAAGGTCGAGGTCGTGGTCGTTGAATTGGTCGTGGTCGTGGTCGAGGTCGTGGTTTTGAAAACAATAGAGATAGTTATTTTTATAACTCATCTCAAAAGGGCGTCACGAACCACCCACAGAAAAGGCATCATGAGAACATGAGTGTTAATGAAAATCACTCGAAAAGATTTGAAAGTTCTTGTTTCAGATGCGGCACTCCAGGACATTGGTCTCATATTTGTCGAGCCCTTGAGCACCTTTGCAAGCTCTATAAAGAATCAATAAAGGGAAAAAAAAGAGACCAACTTCACTGAGCGAAGTGACCGTTAGAGTGATTCAACTCATTTTGATGCTGCTGATTTTATGAATGATTTCTCTGGAAATGATCAATATGTTGGTGGGATAGAAATGAACAATATTGATGCTGCAGATTTTCTCAATGATTTCTCTGAAAAGGAACAATATAGTGGTAGAATATAAATGTACAATAATTTATTTTTCATGTATTTATATGATAATGTTTTATTGTACAATTATGATATGTGTTATATTTACATATGTATTGTCATTAATTTTTTTTTCCATCGATATTTTTTGAAGTTCAAATATGGAAAATGCTATAAGCAAAGCTGATGTTTGCATACCAGATAGTGGTACAACGCACACTATCCTCCGAGATAAAAGATATTTCTTGGAACTAAAATCAACAAAAACAACAGTGAATACAATATCAGGTCCTGTAGACTTGATTAAAGGATGTGGTAAAGCACAATTTTTGTTACCTAATGGTACAAAATTTTTGATCAATGATGCTTTATATTCACCACAATCGAAAAGAAATTTGTTGAGTTTTAATGATATATATTCCCATGGGTATGATACTCAAACAATGAATGAAGGGAATGAGAAATATATGTGTCTTACCACATATAAATCAGGAAAGAAATATATGATTGAAAAACTATCAATGCTCCCTACTGGATTGTATTATACACATATCACTACAAGAAAAATGATTTTCCGCAGCACGTCATCAACAGCGTGCATTAAAAGCACGCTGCGAATATTACTTTTAACGGCGTGCATCCATATGTGCGCTGTTAATATTATTGCACTTGACAGTGTTAACAGCGTGCATTAAAAGCACGCTGCGGATAGTAATATCCGCAGCGTGCAGTTATCTGTGAGCTGTTAATAACTTATGCAATTTTCGCAGCGCACAATAAAGGCACGCCGTTAATAATATTATTAACGGCGTGCATGTTTATGTGCGCTGTTAATAGTAAATCATTTTTTTTAAAAAAAATAATTTTTTTTTAACGGCGTGCATATACAAGCACGCCGTGGAAAATGGGTGCGCCATCATTTAGCGACGGTTTATTTAACCGTCGTCGATTTAAATTTAGCGACAGTAGTTTTTATACCGTCGCTATTAGCGACGGTTTTTACTAAACCGTCGCCGATTTAAAACTAGCAACGGTTTAAAATAACCGTCGCCAAATTTAGCGACAATTAAGCATTAATCGTCGCTATATTTAGCGACAGTTTTCTTATATCCGTCGCAAATTTTTACATCGGCGAGAGTTTATTATAAAACCGTCGCTAGTAGCGACGGTTTAAATACAAACGTCGCTAATAGTCTATAAATATCCGCATTTCCTTCCCATTTCTTCACCACACTCAGAATTACGGTTTAAATACAAACGTTTTAGTTTCGATTTTAGGATTTTAATTTCGTTTTAGTGTACTTTTTTGTTTCGATTTTTACTTATTTTGTAAATATTATTAAAAATCACGAGTATTGTTATTAGATTGTAAGTTTTTTTAAAAATTTTATTAAATTATAAAAGTAATTTTTTTTATTTTAACGAAAAGATTAGCGACGGATTATGAAATCCCGTCGCTAAATGTATCGACCGTTTTAAAACCGTCGCTAAACTTAGCGACCGTTTAAAAACTGTCGTCTATAAATTTAGAGACGGTTATAAACCGTCGCTATTAGCGACGGCAATTTTAAAACCGTCGCTAAAATTAGATTTTGCACTGATTATTAACGGCGTATATTGCACGCTGCGGATAATAGTATTAACGGCGTGCATGTGCACGCCGCGGATAATAAGATTAACAGCGCGCACATGTACGCCGCGGATAATCTTGAACTTTCAACAGCTTTGAACTTTGCAGCATGCAATGTGCGCTGCGGAAAACGAATTTGCGCGCTGCGAAAAGCCATTTTTGTTGTAGTGTATACGTCCCATTGAATCAAACATGGTAGTTGATAATTCTTCAATATTAACCAATTGGCATGATCGATTAGGACATCCTGGTTCAACAATGATGCGAAGAATTATAGAAAATACACATGGTCATCCGTTGAAAGACCAGAAGATCTTTCAGAATAATAAGTTTCAATGTAAAGCATGTTCTCTTGGAAAACTTATTATAAGACCATCACCAGCCAAAATCCAAACTGAATCACCAATGTTTCTTGAACGTATTCAGGGTGATATTTGTGGACCAATTCATCCACCATGTGGACCATTCAGATACTTTATGGTATTGATTGATGCCTCCAGCAGATGGTCACATGTATGTTTATTGTCAACTCGAAATGTTGCATTTGCAAGATTACTTGCTCAAATAATAAAATTGAGGAATCAATTTCCCGATTATACAATCAAGAAAATTAGACTTGATAATGCTGGTGAATTTACTTCCCAGACTTTCAATGATTATTGTATGTCTATGGGAATCATTGTTGAGCATCCTGTTGCTCATGTACATACTCA
>NC_133311.1:15459442-15459778 GCF_012295235.1 Primulina huaijiensis | reverse complement strand
GGGTAACTAAATCATATATACATGCTGCAAATGCCCCTGCTCGAATTGAAATTCCGAAGAAACAAATTGAAGATAGTCATGATGTCATTAAACGCCTGAAGCGTGGAAGGCCAGTTGGTTCCAAGGATAAAAATCCTCGAAAAAGAAAATTCATAGAGAAACACAATTATCACAAAATAGAGAATGATGTTCTTGAAGAAATACATGATGATCACAAAATAGAGAATGTTGTTCCTGAAGAAACACATGATGATGAAAATGTTTTGTCAGAACCACAAACTGACGAGAATCATGAAATCTCTATCAATTATATTAATACTGGAAAAATATGGAACC
>NC_133311.1:15445077-15459429 GCF_012295235.1 Primulina huaijiensis | reverse complement strand
AAGAAACAAATTGAAGATAGTCATGATGTCATTAAACGCCTGAAGCGTGGAAGGCCAGTTGGTTCCAAGGATAAAAATCCTCGAAAAAGAAAATTCATAGAGAAACACAATGATCACAAAATAGAGAATGATGTTCCTGAAGAAACACATAATGATCACAAAATAGAGAATGATGTTCCTGAAGAAACACATGATGATGAAAATGTTTTGTCAGAACCACAAACTGACGAGAATCATGAAATCTCTATCAATTATATTAATACTGGAAAAATATGGAACCGAAAAGATATAGAAGAAATTGATGATATATTTTCTTATAATGTGGCAATCGACATCATAAATGATAATGAAGATCATGAACCAAAATCTTTTGGTGAATGTAAAAATCGGCAGGATTGGATAAAATGGAAAGATGCCATCCAGGTTGAATTGGATTCGCTAAATAAACGTAATGTTTTTGGACCTATAGTCCTTACACCTGAAGGTGTAAAACCTGTTGGATACAAATGGGTTTTTATTCGAAAGCGAAATGAGAAAAATGAAATAGTAAGATATAAAGCTCGACTTGTTGCACAAGGTTTTTCTCAAAGGCCTGGAATTGATTATGAAGAAACGTATTCTCCTGTGATGGATGCAATTACGTTTCGGTATTTGATTAGCTTGGCAGTATCTGAAAATTTAGAAATGCGTCTTATGGATGTTGTTACAGCCTACTTATATGGATCACTTGATAGTAATATATATATGAAAATCCCTGAAGGATTTAAGATGCCTGAAGCACAAAGTTCAAAACCCAGAGAATGTTATTCTGTGAAATTACTAAGATCATTATATGGGTTGAAGCAATCCGGCAGAATGTGGTATAATAGGCTAAGTGATCACTTGATGAAAAAGGGATATGTAAATAATTCAATATGCCCTTGTGTTTTCATTAAGAAAACAACATCCGGATGCGTAATTATTGCTGTATATGTTGATGATTTAAACATCATTGGAACAAATAAGGAAATTCAAGAAGTTGTGTCATACTTGAAAGAAGAATTTGAAATGAAGGATCTTGGAAAAACCAAGTATTGTCTGGGTTTACAAATTGAACAAAAAGAATGTGGAATATTTGTTCACCAGACAAATTATACAGAAAAGATCCTTAAACGTTTTAATATGGACAAATCAAATCCTTTAAGTACTCCAATGGTTGTTAGATCATTAAACATAGAAAAGGATCCATTCCGTCCATGTGAAGATGATGAAGATATTCTTGGTCCAGAAGTACCATATCTAAGTGCTATCGGTGCCCTTATGTATCTTACAAATTGTACAAGGCCTGATATATCTTTTGCCGTAAATTTATTGGCAAGATTTAGCACATATCCAACAAAGAGACACTGGAACGGAATTAAACATATATTCCGTTATCTACGAGGAACGACAGACTTGGGACTTTTGTATTCAAAAGATGCTAATCCAAGTATAATTGGTTATGCCGATGCTGGATACTTATCTGATCCACACAAGGCACGTTCCCAAACTGTATATGTATTTACTCGTGGAAGCACTGCAATTTCTTGGCGTTCACAGAAACAAACACTTGTAACAACTTCATCAAATCATGCCGAGATTATTGCACTACATGAAGCAAGCCGTGAATGTGTGTGGTTAAAATCAATGACTCAACATATCCAAATCTCATGCGGATTATCATTCGACGAGAAGCCTGTGATACTATATGAAGATAATGCTGCATGTGTTGCTCAAATGAAAGAAGGATACATAAAAAGCGACAGAACTAAACATATTCCTCCTAAGTTCTTCGCATTCACCAAAGAGCTTGAGAAGAATAAATGTATTGATGTTCGTCACATTCAATCAAGTGAAAACTCATCAGATCTCTTCACAAAAGCAATTCCTACGACAATATTCAGAAAGCACATATATAATATTGGGATGCGCAATCTACGAAATCTGTGAAGAATTGTTCGTGTCAACATGAGGGGGAGTTTACGTGACTGCACTCTTTTTCCCTTACTATGGTTTTTATCCCAATGGGTTTTTCCTAGTAAGGTTTTTAACGAGGCAGTATAAAAACACGTAATGTATACAATCATTATGATCATCATCACAAGGGAGAATGTTGAAAAATAATATTTAAAATGTGTGTATTGAATATTTGAATGTTGAATATTTGAATGTTGAAAATTAGGTAAAATTAGGTGTTGAATATTGAAATTTGTATGTGATGATGAAGGTAATTGTGTAATTTATTTTTGAATTATTTGTAAAAATTTTCTATAAATAGATCTCTCATTTGTGAAGAAAATCACAATTGAGTTGAGAGAAAAATATTATAAAGTGTGTAGTGTGATAATTTTGAGAGTTTGAGATTTTTACTTTTTACCATAAATTTTTACTTTTTCACAACAAACGAGTCATTTTTGTGCACATATATTCTAGTTAGACGACATACATTTGCTTGTATATAATTATCGTACTTTTAAATACTTTTATTATTCATTCAAATTTAAATATTTATAATATAATTACCTAAATAAGAAGGAGAAATATTAGTGAAATTTAAACAAATTATCTATTATATTAAATTGAGTGATAATGAGATTGTTTAGCAATAGATTGATTGAATTTTCTTGGATAAAAAAATAAATTAGGTTACAAAAAATTTTGTGAGACGATCTTTTGGATTAATTTTGTGAGACAATGCTCTTAATGAATTAATTTTGTGAGACAGATCTCTAAACCAATCCGATTCATGAAAAATATTATTTTTATATTAAAAATATTAATTTCCGCTTTAAGTAATAATTGATTTGACCTCTGTTGGGATTGATTTAGAGTTTAGAGGTGGTGAATAAACTCTTTAAAAAATTCATTAAACTTTAAAATGTTCTAAATAATTTTTAAGTTATTAAGAATTATTTGTGAATGACTAACTTTATTGGACCACTTTAAAATAGTACGTAAACATTTCGGTTTGACTAGTGATAAATAAACGGCTAAGAGTTTAACAAGAAACGGTCGGAAAATTTGAATGTGCAAAAATGTAAAGTATGTAAGTAAATGACACAAGGTTTTTATGAATGATCGGAGATAAAACTTCCATTTCACTCATTTTTCCACTCAGGAAGATTTCAACTAAAATATTATGGCTTCACAACGTCTTGTAACAGTCCGCTTTAATTATGACTATTAGCACTGCCTAAATTGAAATCTTAGTGATCACTTTAAAAGATGTTGATGTTTAAGACCCTCAGTTCTCTAGACAACACAACAAATAACAACGACCCCAACATTCAGTTTTATAACGATTTGACTTGGTTGAGGTAGCCCGGTTTATCCTTGAAGATCTGAAGTAATCTGGTAACCTTGTGCTTTGCTTGAGCAATCTGAAAATGTAGACGGTTAAGTGTGCTTTAAACCGTTGTTAAGAGTTTTTAAGTTGTTAAAGAACTATTCTTGAATGACTAACTTTACTGGACAACTTTAAAATAGAGTGAGTACGGAAACGGTTCGGTTTGACTAGTGATAAATAAACGGCTAGCAGTTTAACAAGAAACGGTCAGAAAACTTGAATGTGAAAAAAATGTAAAGTATACAAGTAAATGACACAAGGTTTCTTTGAATGTTTGGCGATAAAACTCATACTTCACACTCTCTTCAACTTATGAATGTTTCTACTAAAATATTATGGTTTTACAATGTCTTGTAATATTTCGCTTCAATTTGTCCTAATAACACAACCTAAATTGAAATATTAGTGATCACTTTAAAAGGTCTGGATGTTTAAGAACACTCGGTTCTCCAGACAACACAACAGATAACAATGATCCAACAATCAGTTTTATAACAGATTGACTTGGTTGAGGTAACGCAGGTTGATCCTTGAAGATATGAAGTAATCTGGGAACCTTGCGCTTTGGTTGAGTAGTTTGAAAATGTAGACGGTTAACTGTGCTCATACGATATAAACATATGCAAATTGTAGGTTTTTAATTCAGCGGCTGTGAATAGCTTATCGCTCAGAGATTTTTTGGCAGTCTTCACTTTGAATGTTCTGCATATTTATAGTTGAAAAGCTCCAATGGTCGGATTTGCTTTTAAACGATCATTTGTACCATTTTCCAACAATATAGACAAGTCCTTTTCAATCGCGAACGTCTCATTAAGTGATCTTTAATGTTCTTTTTACTTTTGCAACTTCAAGTCCATGATTTTCGAAAATCTTATTGCTGTAGCCCAAATTGGCAACTTTCTGTTACTTCGGAGGTTGGTATGATAATATATAATATTTCTATTTGCATCTCGGTCAGATTTTCGAAAATCTGATAGCTATAGCCCAAATTGGTAACTTTCTGTTACTCTGGGGGTTGGTATGATAATATATAATATTTTTATTTGCAACATTCATCTGAACGACTTGACTTGTAATATCTTACTTAAAATGCTCAAAATTGTCTATTTGTACTGTTGTTGGAATGTGACGGTTTGAACCTTTTCATTGCATTGAATTTTCAGACATGTCAGTTTTTTCGTACGATCTTTTGTAGCTGGAGTTCAATAAGTATAACTGTTTGACTTCTTGACATAACGGCTTGAATTCTTGAACGGTTTCAAATGCCTGAATTGATCCATCGGTCTGAAGAACCTGTTTTACATATGAAGAAAACAGCTGGATCATGAAACAACTCGATGTTGTTTATTTTGTCAATCACCAGAACTCGTGGAAAAAGAGTTATGAGATCGTGTCACAAGAGACTTACTCATATTAGTCTTGTATATTTGTCTTTTTGTAATTTTGAATATTTATTTTGTCAAATTTTATTTTTGGCCCGCTATGTTTCTTATTTTTTCAAAATTACTCATTTTTCGATGTAATATTAATGTGACACATATGTCTTCGTTGCTTCAATATGACACTACGTATAGAGAGAATGACTAAAGATGACAAAAGTTGACGGACGTGACTAAATTTGTACTTATATACCATATATATAATAGTATAATACACAAATCATAATCATAAATAAATAAACTATATAAGAGCACACACATGCATGCTCCTACTGACAATCAATTGCCGAAGCTATTAATATATTCACATAATATTAATCTCATGATATCTATGATCTATATGCTTGCATGAGTTCTATAATGCGTAAATGTATGTTAAAAAAAACTTATTCAAGATAAGAAAATTTTAAATTTTTCTAATTAAATTTCAATTTTTTTAAAAAAAAGAGTACATGTGAAAAAAATCGACTGGACATACACGTAATACATACACATGAAGCTAGTGTGTCACGTAATACATACACATGAAGCTAGTGTGTGTATATATACATGTGTGTGTGTGTGAAACACGAAGTATATTTTTTGGTGGGGTCATATGGATTTGGTCATGGTGGAGGACAATGCAAGACCTTAATTTGAACATTTGTTTTTTGTAGTGAGGAGACAACGATGCTTAATTTGCTTTATGTCCGCTTTTTTTAACCCAATTAAATATATACTTTAGGCAACAAGTTTAATATTGCCGCACTCTTTCAAACTTTTACCTGGAAATTACTGAAAGAAATCTTGGTCAAATATGGAAATATATAATAACCTTTAATGATACTTACTAATTGTACCTTGAGTTGCAAGAAGAGAGCGTATACTACGGGACAGGTCTTCCTATTTCTTTTTATATATAATGATAATTCGAGACTTTGAAATATAACGTGGACTTAAATGTTATACATCTATTATTCTTAATATTATTACNATATATCTTATGGATATCTACTATGGATATTTACGTGAGCACGACTGAGATGACGTCTAACTAGTATTATAAAAGGCTAGGCACATAATTAAATATGTACCTCTATATATACAATGTTTTCTAGATTCTGAACAAATATGTTGTGGAAATTCTTCAAAACCTGAGCATCTCCATAACACCTCCTTTTTCAAAGATTCTTCTCCATTAATCTTTTTTCTCTTTCTCTACCCTGATTTCCTCTCCTGAAATTAGGGTTGTACTTGGTTGATGGATATTGATTTTTTTCTTGGCTTTTTTGGGGGTATTGAGCTAGGTTTCTGTTCACAAATTGCATGGAAACAACTTTGAATATCAACTCATCTTCATCTCCATCTCCGGTTCTTGAAATCCCCACAAAATCCCATCATTTGCTAGTCTTCTTTTTCAGCATTCTCTTCATGTTTCTTGCTCTTGTGAGCTCATCCGGTGAGCATTCTTCGAAACCCTCATCGGTTATAGCTTCGAGTCTCCCTAATTCCGAACCCTTTCTCTTAGAGTCTTCCGCAGAAAAGAATTTCCCAAGAACAGCGGATTTTCATCCTGGAAAAAGTGGGAAATCCTATGCATATCATAAATCGAAAGTTAAAGAGTTCGAGTCAGGTGATCATGAAGTTCCGAGTGGACCAAACCCTATTTCAAACAGGTAAATTACTGTGTTTGATAGATCGTCCCCGATGTAAAGCAAAAGATCAAGGAAGATGAAATTAGCTAAAACAATTGTACGTAGTATGTAACGACGCGCGTAAACTGTGCTTTTTCGACATATATATGTCATGTTAAGCCCCATGAATTAATACAATATGTGTTGCGAGAAGTTTGTTGTAGCTAATTATTTTGTTATCTCTTCTTCATCTACCATCATTACACCATTTCTTTGTTTTTTCTTTTCCCTCGAGTAGAATTTTACAGAAATACTTGTAATCTTGTTTGTATTAAAATCAATATCATTAAATGTTTTCATGAAACCTTCAAAATGGCGATTTTCAATTTTTTTTCGCTATTTTTGAGGTACGTTAGATCATATATATATGATCAAGAGCATTTCTTGAGTTAGTTCCCTTTTTTATTTTGGATTCTTTGTTAGGGTTTCTGTGCTCAACAAAAGCCAGCTAGGCTAGGGAACATTTCTAAACTCAATTTTGATTCATTCAATCAATCACTACCGTTAATATTTAAGCTCTATTTTGTTTCAGACATATATTCTGAATATTTATGTAAACACCGTTGAAATTACTAATAAATCGAAACGAGAGATGAGTTAGTAGCTTTCTTTAATTTCTTTATTCCTCTCTTTTTTTTTTTTTTGGAAAGGGGTTTTCTTTAATTTTAGGACGTGGCTTTTGTCATCGAAGGAAAACAAAGCTGATGCCAAAACCATCATATCCCCCCTATCATTTCATAATCATCATTTTCTATTCAACTCATTCTTTAAATTAAAATACTCAGGTGTATATTTTTGTAATTTATGGCAAAAACTTCAATGAGACGGTCTCACTGGTCGTATTTGTGAGACGGATATTTTATTTGGGTCATCCTTGAAAAAGTATTAATTTTTATGCTAAGAGTATTACTTTTTATTGTGAATATGGGTAGGGTTGAGTAGAGCCGTATCTGTGTTGAATGAGGCCTGAAACGAAAAATGAAAAATGGGCCCTCTTGTTGCATTAATAAATATAAAATTCAATTTTCAAATAACAAATATAATAATAAATACATAAATATATCAAAACCAATATATTACATCAATAACAACTCAATAAATATTTAAAATAACTACATAAATACTACTCGTCTAGTTTTTTAGAGACGAAAATATTTATCAAATCTGTGTAATCCAATTGTCAGACCATTTCTTTCTCAATCGACAACATAGTTAGCTCATTTATTCTATANCGGGCCCTGAGGCAACCGCTTGGTTGGCCTCATAAAAGGTACGGCTATGGAGTTGACCTGTCTCACAGATTAAGATCCGTAAGACAGTCTCACATGAGACCCATTCATTATTTATTTATAAAAGTAAAATAAGAATTTGAATATTAAGACTTGAAATCTTTCTTTATCTTGATATTATTAACTATGAAATCTTTGTAATAATTATTTTTATATCCAAACTATACGAATTTTATCGCAAAGTAAAGGCCTTTCTTCTGTAGTACTATTTTTTGTTAAAAAAAATAAACATAAAAATTAAAAGCTCAAACATATACACTTCTAAGGGAAAAAATTGCTTAACTATTAATAAATTTTCTATAATAATTATAATTTTTTTGGTTGAAACTTAATATGAATACGTGACATATCTAATTATTAGTGAGAATGTTCGAATTTTAGATTTTAACAAATAAAAATATGAACTTATATTATATCCATTATTTTTCACAAACGACATGGGTCATGTATATTTGAACATGTCGAGACCTGGTCAAAATATCATATATTAAAAAAATCAATAAATTATATATCCTCAAGATATATTGGGAAAAATAACTCAAAAATATGTCCCATTTATCTGTCTGTAGAAAATAAAGAATATATAATATAAAAAGAATATTGAAATTATTTTAAGTTATTTTTCATTAATCTCTTTAAAATTTAGATACTTTGATTATATTTTGTAGAAATTAAATGTATATTCGACCATCCAATGTGCTTCGATAAAATCGTTTTGCAGCTTTCTGAAAAGCGTGCTAATAATCAATACGCTTCACTCACAAGCTCTGCCAAAATTAAAATAAAGTCTTTTTTGGGTCCATACGCCTATTGCTATTGAGATCACTTTAATAAAATAACCTTCTTTAATTTAAAGTAGTTTTGAATTATTTATTTACTTTTTAAAAACATAAGTCGTATCTTTTTTATGCTTTATACTTGAATTGTGTTGCATTTTGTAGAGGAAAAAAAATTTGGTTTCGAAAAAAAAAATTGGTTTCAAAACCTAATGCAGTTGAAATATTATTTGTTTAATTTTTATCCAATTTTCCGAGAGTGTTGATATGCGGCTTCATGTCAACACTACGTTGAAAAAATTATTGAAATTGAAAAATTATCAAAATTACAAATAAATAAATAAATAAAAACCATCCGGACTACAATTTTTCCTAAAGTGTGAATAGTATTTGATGAATACCAAAGTTACGAAAAAAGAAAGTTAAGAAAAAAAACGATCGCTCATTCAATCTATTGGCTCAGTAACCCACAAACACGGTAGGTGTTTGAGCCAAGAAAAAATGTCAAATTGTGCTGCAGCAACAGCAACAGCAACAGCAACAGCAACACTGGTATTTTTTCTACTTGGTACAAAACATTCCCCCGACTCTAGCTAGCTCCGTGCTGCGTTCAGATGCCCATACTTCTGCATCACTCTCCTAGTGGCAAGAGCAGCAGCCTCACTCGCTTGGATTGTCCCGGTAGCCATGATTGCAGCAAACTCAGTGGTGATCTCCTCTTGAACTTTGTTCCGAACTGTACCAAGGGGGACGCCGGAGACGGGGTTATTAGATGGCTTCTGCTTAGCAACACCAGTGACCGGGGAAGAATTCTTTGCTGTCGGCTCAGCTGCATGGTTCTTCAGTATATCTTCTGCTTTCGATTTTTCAACTTGTTCCTTCTTTTTTGGAGGTTGAACGTTACTGCCACTGGCTGATTTGTTGACGGAACTTGCTGTCTTAATAGAATTAGACACAGCAGCTGGACTAAACTGGGGTGCCTGGGGTACTGCTCCAGCTCTTAATGTAGTTTCCAATTGCTGTATCATAGGCACTGCACCGAAAAGGGCACCATTCAGCGAAAACATGCATAAAAATTGATTCTCAACAGCTTTCTTCTGTTTTATTAGCAATTGCAGAAGGTTATAGACTTATTATAATATACACTTTTGAGCTTTTCGAACCCACTTCGATAATTCAATGAACTTTCCCTACAACCATACAGCTCCCAGAAACTTCCTTCACAGCAGGTGATAACTGAGAAACTGAAGGCTATCAGCAAATTTATTAGTGTTGCTATCAATATGGAATTTTCTTTTTGCATCCAACAACCATATAATCTCATCCAAAATGTTGAGTACTTTATTTCTATTGATGTCAATAAGCTGAAGATGAAATTCAATATATTAAAAGAATAAAAGAGATTATGATCATAAAATGTGTCAAACTTACACATGAGAGCGCCCATCGGGCTGCTTACGACTTCATTGGGTAGATTCAAAATGTAGTCTGGTATCGAAGCACCCACCAGAAACTGGGCAACCTCGTTGCTAAAATTGTTGCAATTATGAGTAAGTAATCTGTAAGTCTCAGCTGTGTACCGATGATCAATCTCTTGTAAATAAGTTTCAAATACGTCCTTAGGCACATGGGTAACACCAAGATCAACAACTTTAAGAGGAGTCCCATAAGGTGTTGTTCCAACTGCAGCATTTTGTATGCCCCCGCCAAAATAGTATTCATTACCATAAACCACAATTCCAGTATGCCTACACAAGCAAAAGCAACATACTTGTAATGTAAAACCCGCCTAAAATGCTCAAAACAAAAGAAGCCAGAAAATCAATGTGCATCAAAGCAACCAAAGTAATATTTAAGTTATCCAACACACAAATATTCCACTCCTTTTTCCCTACCTGGCCTTAAGTGAAAAAAGGAGACAAATCTCATTCTTTTGTATCCACCTACGCAACAATTATAAAATTAAAACCACCCAGCCTAAATTTATTACTCAGAGAACCTTCTAGCCAGAAAAGTGGGTAACTGTGCATCGATCAAAAAAAATTCCTGCCCTCCTTGTTTGGTATCAATTGAAATTTATTCCACAAGCCTGCTCATAAATTGAACACATTCTTCAACACAACTCAGAAATATAAATCTTAATCATGAGAAAGTTAATCCAAAAGTTGCAAATAATCACTCCATAGGAGTCCACCCCTTCACCCAAGGTTTGTCTAAAACCCCGTCACCTCGGTCATACTTGGACGCCAAAGAACAAAAGAGAGAGAGATGTCTCCATTCAAATTCAATAATTTGTACACTGTACAATGTACAATGATTAAGGAATTAATAACATAAGGCAAGAGGAAACATCAATGGTTAATTGATTATATCGAAAAATTGCGTACAACATTCATCAACTTTCTCGCATTAAGAACACAGACAGAAAATTAAAATAAGATAACAAATCAGATGGTACTTTATACTTGTATGAATATGTTCATATGTCAGGGAAATACAGTGCCGAGTTGCATTGAAATGCAGAAATTCTTTCCACCATTATATTACTTGTAGATGATGAGTATTGCACAGAAGAAAAATGAGGGGATTGTTAGGAATGGAATCAAAATGTGATCTATGCTGGGTGCTTTAGTATAACGTACGAAGTGACAACATCTCAAGAAACCATTATGCATACCAACTAAAAAAAAGTTACAATTGAAAATAAATAAAATAAAAACCATGCTGTATATAGTTAAGAGCCTAAGGAAGCCACACTCGAATCTACATAATCTTAGGTTTGCATTTAAAAACAAGTCTTCTATAGTGTAATCTTACCATATGCCTTCAATAGATTTTCCCAAAAAGGTTGTCGATAATTGCCTGGCAAGGCCTTGGCTTAAGTCATAGACATGCAAGGAGACCTTGTAACTCTCCTGCAACAACATAAGGTATGGTAAACTGATATAAAAATCATAATTCAACTCATTTTTTTTCCCTGTTTCTCATGTAACATCAACTTCCTTTTAATGGAACAGAAATAAAGAGAAGGAAAGTGTACCTCTGTCATTTCAATCGTCCACCAAGTATGAAAAATGCTAGAGAATGTAGCAGGTATTTGTATTTTACAGTAATGTTTCGAAGACCTAAAAAAAATTTACAGATCTCAGTCATATACCAAGAAAAAATTGCAAACAGTATGTTCCCCAGCGGCTAAAAGGTAAGATGTCAAACTTTTCCCCACTAATAGCACAGTTTTAACATAAGTGACTTGACATCAACATTAGATGCAAAATATCATTCTCAAAAACAGGTTTTGGTCACTAAAGTCTTAATATAACCCTCCAGTGTCAGCTGTTAAAACAGAAAAAAATAAACCACATAGCAAAATCCAAAAGAGCAAAAATAAACCAGACTATTCATCCGATACTGTAGGTAATCAGGGAATTTTCCAAATGCCCTGCTATTCAGGCATTAAACAGTGAGTCACAAAAATTAAGTGAATTATAATTTAAAACAAGCCTACTCAAAAGACAGCATCTTTCAACCCGGTATCGGTAGTGACAAACAAAGTACGTTGCATAACTGAATGCAATCAAACAGGCAGTGAAAAACAAATTTACAAGAAGGGTAACCAATTAGATCATCAAATAAAAGCAATGTAGGTCAGCAAACCACCATTGAAATCCAGCCCGACACTCGGGAGATGCATACCAAAACTACAGTAAGGGGATAATCATGGAGAATATTCTTTTCCCAAATTACATACCAAAATCAAAACTTCATTCAGATCAAGCTTTCTTCTCCAAACTCCAAACACACCATCCCCAATTCCACCAATTCATTATGCTTATAAAAAATTTAGATCCGCCTTAAAAAGTAATAATTTATTAAAAATCACCAAATTAAAAAATAAACGACACCGTAATCTACAATTCTGCCGCTCAACTACCTCACATCAAACCCGAAACTAAGAGTCCCCCAAAAAAATTTGCAAAATCAAAAGGATTCGTTGATCAATACCCAGAAAACGCACAAAGATCGACCCAAAATTTTCAACCAAGTAATCAAAATTCCAAAAAAAAAAATTTAATTCCTTAAAAAAATGCAAAACGAATGAAAATTCACACGTACCACAATGTCGGCGCACCTCAGGAATTTGCGATAGGATTCTTGTTTTCAATCTTACGGATCAATGACTTTATATTGTGTTAGGGTACCCACATTGTATACCCACTCTCAAATGTGAGTGGGCGTTATAACGCCGTGTGGTGCGGTGTCAGTTTTTTTTAAAAAAAAATTCGATAATTAGCAACGGTTTGTGATAAACTGTCGCTATTTGCGACCGATTTTATTCACCGTCGCTAATTGCAACCACTTTTTTAAAAACCGTCGCTAAAAGCGGGCCCCACCGTGATGAAAGTTGATTTAAATTTCAAATTTGTATGTTTTAAAAAAAAATTCGAAAAATAAAATAAATTAAAAAATAATGTTAAATTAAAAACTAACGTTGTTTTTGTTTTTAAAATTAAAAAATTATGTTAACCACTAGTTAACGGCTAGTTTAATAAAAAAAATAATATATTCATCTATAAATATTCATACATTATACAAATTATTTCAAACATCAAAACATATTATTATTATTAATATAAAATTATAATAATTCAAATTTCTTAAAAAATTTGAAAGTGAATATATTTAATTTAGAGTAAGAGTAAGATGAATGAGTGGACAGCGGGATCTACAAATAATGAGTGTGAATGTTAAAATGAATGTTGGAGAATAGATATGTTGATGTGATGTGTATGTAGTATGTGGATCCTACGATTTTTGCTGAGGTGACCGATGCTCTTAGCGAGGAGAAGTTCGACTCCGTTGTACCACGTTCTAGAACCTACCGGCCAATCACAAGATGACACGTGTGATAATTGGATTTCGTCCTTTTTCCACGTAAAAAAATAAAATGAGAGAATATATTGTTGTAAGATCTTTAAATAAAAATATGATTATTATTTTTCCTAAATAATAATTTAAATAATTGTAAAGAAGTTAGATTTAATTTTAACCCTAAATTCTATTGTATATATATATATATAATGAAATAATTAAAGAACATAGTTTGCTAAAGAAGTTGTTTCAAATATTGTGCGATAATTGTTTGGAATATCTTTATTAAATCCATTATTTGGTTATCCATATATCTAATTTCATCATATCTGGATTGATAAGTAACTCGTGACATAGTGTCACATATCTATTTTTATGAGACGAGTCAAATCAATCCATATTTAAAGTGAAACATAATACATTTAACATAACAATTAATATTTTTCATTAATTTTATCAAATTGGAGATTTGTTTCACTAAATTAACCAGTGAAACGTTTTCATGGATATATTTTTATGAGATCGGTCAAACCAATCCATATTTAAATGAAAAATATTACATCGTAAAACAAATAATAATTCTGCAAAAATAATATTCAAAACATGGAATTCAAATCATGTCATGTCAACATCTAGAAGCAACTAATAAGTTTATAATAAAATAATTAAACATAAAGACATATTCAAAAATATATTCAACGAATCAAGGAAAAATAATAAAATTTACAGAATACAGTTAATTCTCTATCCTCATACAAGTTTCTTCCGTTTTATGCTTCAACTAATCCCTTGTCGTTCGCTCTCATGTCTCAAATACCTATGTCAAACCTCCTTGAATCTTTTTAGTAGTTTGTTTGGATGCTTTGTTGTTGGGTCTTCTAAGATGAAAGAATAATGAAAAGTCTCGCCCCCTACTCAAATTCGACTCTCATTCTTTATATA
>NC_133311.1:15422632-15445058 GCF_012295235.1 Primulina huaijiensis | reverse complement strand
ATATATATATCTATATTCAGCAACTCTTGGGCAACAAGTGTAGCGCCTCATAGCTGATTTTTTAGTACCGGACGATGTCAACTCTGACAGCTTTTTTAGTTTTGTTTTTTCGAGAAATTGGTCTTCAGTCCTCGGCCGTCGATTTTTTTTATGTTCAGTCTCTGGATACTTTTTTAGTACCACATTTCCACATGAAGTGTACCATATTTTGTATGACATAGTACCACAATTTTGTGGGTAGGGAGTGACCCAAATAAATATTTTGATTGAAGATTTTTCACCAACTTTCCCTTATTTTTTTGTCGATTTTCATGTTTTATTATTCACTCTTCGAGTTCTTTTCTTCTACAATATGAATATAAATGAATATTAACTCATGTTAATGTTCAAAATCGGAAAAAAAAAAAATCAAATTAAAGACATATAGACAGGAAAAATTATGGACTCGTCAGCAATCCGAAGGGAAATCATACTGTTTTCACACAATTAGATATTATGAAATCCCACGCGACGTGTTTCTTCTACATCCTCTCTATTTAATACTCATAACTCTTAATAAATGACGAGTAACCTCTATCGCTCAACTATTTTAATTAAAACTGGACTAACTTGTACAGTTACACAAATCTTCATTGCAATCATCGACTATGTTTTGATATTTTGAATACATATATATATATATATGTATATATGTATAATTATTTAGGTTTTAAACTTTGGTAAATATATATTTTTGTATATTTATATACATCTTATAAGTATATTTAGATTGTAATTGGATAACAATATCTTTTTTGTTATTTATATACACATTTAAAATATATTATTCATAATATTATGTTATTATTATTTATATTATTATTATTATTATTATTATTATTATTTATATAATAATATATATAATATAACGGTTTTCCGGTCTCACTGTCGGTTCAATCGGTCCGACCAATTGAACTATTTTTCAATCTCAAATTGTTTGATCACTGTTTCGGTTACGAAAACATTAGAAATTTAATTAAAAATAACAAAAAATATCGATATTTGTGAAAACAATGAACACATATATTGAAAAATATAATAAAAATGAATAAGTATTTTTGCGTTGATACTTCATATATTTGACATTAACCTCTCTCATAATTTATATTTTGGCACTTACAAGTTACACTCCTTCCAATTAATATGTTATTTTTTCCATCAAAAAATATGAATATAACCTATATATCCTCGTTCAATTTATTAAAATACTATTTTATAATTTTCACCCATATTTTTATATTCGTCATCCAAACCATGTTTGAAATCACAAAAAGTTTTATAAAAGTGTTAAAAAAACCCAAAGTAAATCATACGTGTTTTCTTTATTTTATAAATAAAAAATTATTTTTTCAGAAACATGTTTTTTTTTATTCTGAATATCGATAGGGTTGACCAGTCTCATGAAGAGACATATTCCCAATTTCCACTTAACTGGTTCAGTTTAGATTATTGTTTATTAAATTTTCAAAAATTTAGTTTCGATATATTAAATTTTTATTTTTGATATACAAAATTATTGGTTTGTCAAATATCATATCAATAAAAATAAAATAACTAAAAATTAAATATTAATATTTAAAAAAATGTTCGTTTTCCCTTGAATTTAATTTCCTCACAAAAGCTGAGCGAGCAGTACAAAAGAAAAGGTCCTCTCGATTCCAGTTCACAGGTGCTCCACCAAAACGGATCTCGCAATGCATTCAGAGGCTTATACCGTTGAATCCTGCAAAGTCGAAACAAGTGACGGTGTCAAACTGCACTCAAGAATCTTCAAGCAAGAAGAAAAAAATGAGGGCGATAAAGATAGTTTGGTAATTGTTTTGGTACACCCCTATTCTGTATTGGGTGGGTGTCAAGCTCTTTTGAAGGGGATCGCTGGTGGGTTGGCAAGCAGAGGCTATAAATCTGTCACTTTTGACATGAGAGGTGCGGGCAAGTCTACTGGGAGGGCTTCTCTTACTGGGTTTAAAGAGATTGAAGAGGTCGTTGCTGTTTGCAGATGGGTTTCTGATCATCTTTCCGCCGACAGGATTTTACTTGTGGGATCCTCCGCAGGTACTGTTTTTTTCCTATTGAATTGTGATTAGTATCAGTGTTTGTTTGGGTATTTTTCTTTGGGGTTTGATGATGGTCATGGAGAGAAATTGAGCAAGCTTTTTATTTTTTTATTGTTGGCGTGAGGATCTAGAAATAGGTTAGGCATGACTCTTCTGATTTTGTGCAATGAATTTTACTGCAAAAGATTAAGGAGCTCGAGGTTGGTGAATTCTGAATTTATGGAAGTGATATATGCTTTAGTTACCATTTATGTTCATTTCTTTGTGTGGGCTAGCTTTGGTGCATAATCAAATCTAAGCACATTCGAAGTAGTAGATCCAGAAATTTAGTCTAAGGAGAGTTCGAATTTTTGCTTGAGCGAATTTACTAATGATTTGTGGGAGCAAACGCTAGAACTACTTTTAAAGGAACAATATCAACTTTAATCACCCACAGATAAGCACTTTCCTTGTTTCTAGTTTTCTTGGTTGGTATTATTACCCATGCCTAGCATTTTCCATTTCCTGATTCATGTCGTTGGTCCCAGGTAGTTTGGGAATCCAACTTGTTTGATGATAAAGAGGAAGCCATTTTTCGTCCCTCGCAATCCAAGAGTTGTTTTTCAGTCTTTTGGAATGCTCCTTTGCTAGTTAGCACAATGATGCTGCTTTGCTATATATAATCAAGATATCTCAATTCTAGGCATGATCTAATTTTTTTAGTTCAATTATGAATTTATGATCCCATAAGTCGATTATGATACCCACCCGTGTGCTTGTTGTAGTGCATCTTGTAGTTGTAGGGCTGTGGTTTTACTGTTATCACCTGCTTTACTGATTTGAAATCAGCTATTGCTTCCGGACCTAAGCTATACTTCAGCTTGGTTAATGCTTTTACTTGATTTATGTTCGACATGGTCCAGTGTAATGCTCATGTGGGCTGGTGCTTCCATCTTCAACTGACTTGCTATCAGTTAACGTATGTTCAAGTTCGGTTATTTCCTTGCGCTTTAGCGTCTGAAAAAATATTCTGTAGTGATAGAAGTGGCACATTTCCACAGTTCTTGTTGCACACTCGACATTTTAATGTCCGGGAAAAGTGGCTATACTTGTGCAGATTGCTGGCATTACTACCGAATTTAACGCCTCTATTTTAAACCGTGGTTTTTGTATCTTTACAAACATGAATTCCCTCACCATTTTACTTTGGATCAGAATTCATGGAAAATTGGCTCTTACAGTTTCTTTTCGTACTTCCTTGACAGGTGCACCCATTTCAGGTTCTGCAGTTGACACAGTCGACCAAGTTGTTGGTTATGTGAGCTTGGGATACCCATTTGGTCTGATGGCCTCGATTCTCTTTGGAAGACATCATAACACTATTCTTAAATCACCAAAACCGAAACTTTTCGTGATGGGAACACGAGATGGATTCACGAGCGTTAATCAGCTGAAGAAGAAGCTGGCGTCAGCAGCAGGACGGAATGAGATACATCTACTTGAGGGTGTAAGCCATTTTGAGATGGAAGGACCTGCCTATGATGATGAAATGGTGAATTTGATTCTCAAATTTATAGGATCATTGTAGGTATTAAATAATTGGTTATCACTGTTGTATGAGTACTGTGTGCAACTCCCCCATATTTCTTGGTTCTTGAATCAATAATGGATTGATTGTGTGAATTGAAAGTTGAGGTAAATGTGAGAGCCTGCGGCGAGAAACCGAATGCCGGAACAGTGATGGTAGGAATCTTGTGTGAAATTCACCGTCTTGCAACTTTTGGATCAATTGGGTATAACAAATTATGATATGGTTTGACGAGAGGTATGAAAGAAAGTGGGGAAAGGTTTTAGTTATCCTTCTCCTCGTTGACTTTATGATCATAAATAAAATCAACCCAAATAAGCTTTTTTCTTAAAAAAAAATAGTGTTCGGTTATAAAAATGGTTTTAAAAAAGAACTTAAAAGTGCTTTTTTAGAAGCTGAAATTTATGTCTTTTTGGCTTTTACTTCTAATTTTTTTATAAAAAAAAAATTGGACTTTTTAAAGTATTTTTTAAGGTACAAGTTATATATTCGAGCACACTATTACTATATTTTCAATTTTTAAAGTCTAGCATATTCTTTAAAAATAAAAATTTAAATTCTAGCATATTCTTAAAAATAAATATTTTCTAAGTGAAGGGAAATATAATTTTCTTATTGAATTTATTTTCCTAGATTGATTTTTCTTAATATAATTTTGAAATAATTAAATAAGGTCTGTTTTTCTATATATTATATCTATGATAAAGATTTTGATATTGATTTGGAAAAGAAGTTGCCACTAATAAAACTCTTGATTTCCTTGTCGTATATATTTTCCTTTAGAGATGAAGTGATTGATAGACAAGAGAGAATCAAGCAAAGAAAAGGGGCTTCTTCGATTATTCTACTTTGGACGCCTGACTCGGAAGTTTTCGTGGTTACGTTTTGTGTGCACTCCTTGATTTTCAGAGAAAATAATTCACAAAGACGTTGCTGTGTTGAAGAGTGCTGAATTCGCGTGTTGCCTTGATTGTTGGAGACATCTACTGACAACATCCGTGACGAAGTTGACTGAAGATCGTTTTTGTTGCTCCAGTTTTTTGAATCACATTTTTGTTGCTTTTTTGAATAAGTTTTATTCTGGTTATTTGATTTTAGAAAGCTTTTATTTTCTCAACGTGTTGAGAAAATTGATTTTAGTAACAATCATTATTGGTATTGTTTTCGTGTAAACTCATTGATTTTATAGTGATTGATTTTTGCCCTAAGGCACTGCATTATACTTATGCAAATTTAATCTTGTCCATCGTATTTATTTAAAGTAAATCTGCGTTACAAACGTTAATATTCCGCCACATGTTGTCTTAAATGTTGTAACATTTAGCACAACACTTAATTCTGATATAACACAAATTTAAAATCTTACACTGCTACTATTTTATAAATTCACATCTATCAAGCATTATTCTTTACAAGTGGTATCAGAGCCTACTCTTGATATACTAAGTGTTGATCCTGTTTTTTTTTGTTTGATAAAAATATTTAAATGGACACATCACTTGCAAACGCCGCACTTCGACCACCAGTGTTAGATGGTTCTAACTACAACCTATGGAAAGTTAAAACCAGGTTTTACATAAAATCCATAGATGAGAGAGCACGTCAACATGTAATAAGTGGTTGGAGTCCACCAAGGAGGCTAGAAGAAGATGGTGACAGCATGATAAAATCGGAAAGTGATTGGAATGCCGATGAAGTCCAGGTTTCGAATTACAACTCAAAGGCGTTGAATGCCGTCTTCTATTCAGTCGACTTGAATATGTTCAGTTTAATTACAAACTGTGTATCTGCCAATGATGCTTGGGAAATCCTTCAAAAGCATTGTGAAGGTTCTGAAAGCGTGAGGAGAACAAAATTGAGGATGCTTACATCAAAATTCGATTACCTGAGAATGGAAGAAACTGAATCTATCATTGACTATGACAGACGGCTCAGATAGATTGCCAATGAATCTTTTAGCCTAGGTGATCCAATCTCAAATGAAAGGTTAGTCAGCAAGGTTCTCAAATCACTGCTTGAGCGTTTCAACATCAAAATATGTGCAATCGATGAATCAAAGGATACAACTTTAATTGCACTTGAGGATTTGATAAGCTCGCTCCACACCTTCGAGATGAACATGGAAATGCAGAAAAAGGAAAAGCGGAAGGCTATCGCTTTCCAGGTATCAAATGACTCCTATAATGATCTCCTTCAATTGTCACGTGAGGTAAATGAGTCGGACCTTTGTGAAGACTCTATATCATATATCACGAAGAAGTGTGGGGACTATTTGAAAAGGATCAGAGACAAAAAGAAGACTGAACAACCATCAAGGTTTTCGAGTCTACCAGCACCTGAAAAGCCACAGAAGTTTCCCGTCCAACAACAGTTTCGACTAAGGAATGAAGACAATGGTCAATTTAATTCGCAGAAGTATAACTCAGTGCAATGTAGAGAATGCAATGGATTTGGTCACTATGCCTACGAATGTGCTAACAGATTACGAAAGAACAAAGGCTATAATGTTTCTCTAAGTGATGAAGAATATGATGATTAGGAGAAATCCAATGATGAACATAATCACACCTCCTTGAATGCACTGTTGACATAAAAACGCTGGTTGCCAGTGAACCCTTTAGGTGTTGCCACACCCGGGCGCAACACGTGCTCAAAATCAGTATGTTTAAAATCTACAACTGTTGGAAACTTGAGTACAGATGATGATTTGGAAGCTGATGATGAAGAAATCACTCTTGAAAGTGTACAAAAACTTTATGGGGAGTTGTATGCTGATTGGACCAAAAGAAACAAGCTTAATTCAGCTCTCATGAAGGAGAACACTGAACTGAAGTCTATGGTTGCAAAAGTTGAAGTTATTTTGAGCAAAAAGGACTTGGAACTTGGAAAGATTAAGGATGAGCTTCAAAAGGCGACTGAGACACTAACTAAGTTCAATTCGAGCACTTCTAATCTTGAATCCATACTTTTGATGGGAAGAGATGACAAGAAGAGTTTAAGTTTCAAAGACAGTGTGTTTGAAATTGGTGAATCTTCAAATTCAACTATCTTTGTGAAAGGAAAAGCTGACACATCCACACAGTCACAATCCACATCCTCGATCAAAAGTTCTCCATAAAAAAGACAACCTGGTACACCTGTTCCTAAGAAAAGAAAACGCATGTATGTATGTCATTACTGTTTCAAGCCTGGACATATCAGGACCTACTATTTTAAACTCAGGGATGATCGCATGAATCAAAAGATAAGCAGGATGTTGCCCCGAATGTTTCTCATGTATCATATGGAGAACAACCATGTATGTATTGAGTGAACTATTCTTAGATGCAGAAGCCATACGATGTCATATAGACGAAAATGAATTTTATGCAATAAAAAAGAATTTTGAAAAATAACAATTTTTTTACTTGGAAAGAAATTTAAATTAAAAGTTGATAATACACATGTAAAAGCTTTCTTGAAAAATTGAATAGAATCTAAATCCGGGAATCTTAGATTATTAAGATGACAAGCTTTGTGTCAAATTATATTTTAAATATTGTTATTATTAAATCTCATGAAAATATTTTAGCAGATTTTTAACAATAGATAAACATTGCTAAAGTCGATGTCATCATGAAAATGCCGAGGCATTCGAGGGAACACCTTAAAATGCTTTAAACCAAGTTCAATAAGTTTGTCCTATATACAGAAGTTGCAGGTAGGTTACAACAAAATGATAAAAGCACTGCGAATAACATGTTGTTTACATGATTATACTCAAATATTGTCTGTATTACAAAAGCCGATCTTTCATGTTATTGAGAAGCCACTGGTTTCTCAAATCGAGAGTTTTTGAGTACAAAGCTTTATATATGGAGCATGTGATTCAAATATCCATAGCACAAGTTCTAAGTCAGGATTATCTTTAGATGAGTCGGCTGAAGCAAAAATTGAGGTTTCAGATCTTTATCTCGAACCTTCAAATCAACCATTCAGCTCAAGGATGGAAGAGAGAGATCAACTTTAGATTTCAAACTGAAAAGGCGTCAGCCAAACAAGTCCTTAGTAAATTAATCCAGAAAAATGTTTTCCCACATCACCGCATCTGTATCTCACGCCTCCTCTTCTCTCACAGCCATCACCGCCCTCTCCCTCCGCCGTCGTGCTTTTCCTACGACCGTATTCCGATTCTCCCCCTTCAAACCTTTTAAATCCCAGAAACGCCAAACATTCACCGTATTATCAATGGACAGCAGCGCTTCTCCCTCCGCCACCGCCGCCGTCGATTCGATTTCTGACGGTTTGAGGAATCAGAGCTTGGAAAGTGTTAATGACGATTTTTACGTTGCTAGTAACTCTTTGGATAACGATGGTGTTGCTCAAAATAGGGTTAAGCTGAAGCTGGAAGAACTTAGGTGGGACCACTCGTTTGTTCGTGAGCTACCTGGTGATCCTAGAACCGATTTGATTCCGCGACAGGTTTGGTTTTGTGCGGCTTAATTTGATTTCATGGCAACTTTTACCGCTGTTTCATTGATTTCCATCGGTTTAATTTATCGGTAAATGGAGGTCATGCCATCGTATTGACTTACAATGATAGTAGTATACGAAAAGTATACATAGAGTATGTAGAAGAATTAACAATTTACGTAGCTAAAGCTTGGCCTTTTGATGTCTTGAAAATTTTCAACTATGTATTTTTGGGTTGGAATATTGCAAATGAGATATTGGAGAATTCGGTTCTATGCTTATGTTAAATGGGAAGTCTCCACTTATTTCTCAATCATTACATTTTGGCGGCTAAAGTTTCTCAATGGCATTATCATAGGTTTTTCATGCTTGCTATTCCAAAGTATCTCCATCTGCTGAGGTGGAGAATCCTCAGCTTGTTGCATGGTCAGATTCAGTGGGGGAGCTTCTTGATTTGGATCCTAAAGAGTAAGTTGTTTTGTTTATCTTCTACCTCACACCGAGTTTATTCGTACACTTTTCAGGTTATTTGAGATTTGTTTCTTTATTGATATAGACATGATATATGTGTGATTCTCAGATTTGAAAGGCTTGATTTTGCACAGAAATTTTCTGGGGCATCAGCTTTAGTTGGAGCGTGAGTGTTATATCTTCGGTTCTTTTTAATTTTTCTATTTCTATTTTTGTTATTCGTTCTTTGTCTGGTCTACCTTTATATGGTTTTTGTGACATGACCTCTATAGGATGCCTTATGCTCAATGCTATGGTGGACATCAATTTGGATCATGGGCCGGCCAGTTGGGCGATGGTCGAGCAATTACTTTAGGAGAGGTTCTCAATTCAAAGTCTCAGAGATGGGAATTGCAGCTCAAAGGTGCTGGAAGGACTCCATACAGTCGGTTTGCAGATGGTCTTGCTGTCTTGCGTAGTAGTATCCGGGAATTCCTTTGTAGTGAGGCAATGCATAGTCTAGGAATCCCAACAACACGTGCTCTTTGCATTGTGACAACTGGAAAATATGTTAGTCGGGACATGTTTTACGAGTATGCATTCCATACCTATTTTAGATACTCATTTAGTTGATCCTTAAGACCTAAGGTTTCAATGAAAAATTGAAGTCCTCTGTCAAATGAAAAAAAGGCTCTCAGGCTTCTAACCTTTCCTGCATTTTTCTGCTTATGTTTCTTAACTTGTGATTGTTTCATGCACATATTTTTTCAGTACCTTTATGGATTTTCTTTTTAGCTAAATTGATATAAGTTTTACTTAAAATTTAGAAGTTGCAATCTTGCCAGGTTGCTGATATCACAGCGATTTATCTTGAACTTAGTTGAATAAACTACATGGATTTGCTCTTCAAACATATATTGAACTCTCTTGTTGTTTTGTCTAGAAGTAGTTATTTGTTTCTATTGCATGCAGTGGAAATGCAAAGGACGAACCTGGTGCAATTGTTTGCAGAGTCGCTCAATCCTTTCTTCGCTTTGGTTCATATCAAATACATGCATCAAGAGGGAAGGAAGATATTGGCCTTGTTCACACTTTGGCTGACTTTGCCATTAGGTATCACTTTCCACATTTAGAGAACCTTAGCAAAAGCGACAGTCTATCCTTTAGCACTGGTGAAGGAGATGATTCTGTTGTTGATTTAACTTCAAACAAATACGCAGGTAATAATTAATTTGAATTTGATTTAATTTGTTCCTTCCCTAGAGATAATCAAAACTCGATTTTATCCATAGAAACAGATTTACAGAGCAGCCTAATTCAAATGAAATTAAATTTAACATTATCACAGATCCTCTGATTGCTGGCCTAAATGAAAATAAAGTGAAATGTGATCGAGTCACAGGCCTCTTACGCACCATCTTTCCACCCGATTAAGGCCTGTTTTTTACCTTGTGTATGCAAGTGAAACAAGTTATTATATGATGAACAAACAAAAAATATTACCTATCACCTTATTGCATTCTTCATTTTGAATAAGGCTAGTTTATCCGCTAATTTATTTGTTTGTGTTTGCAATGGCAATCTCTATCAGCTTGGGCAGTGGAAGTTGCTGAACGTACGGCTTCCTTAGTTTCTCAATGGCAGGGGGTTGGCTTCACCCATGGAGTTCTCAACACTGATAACATGAGTCTTTTAGGACTCACCATTGATTATGGTCCTTTTGGTTTTTTGGACGCGTTCGACCCCAGTTACACTCCAAACACTACTGATCTTCCTGGAAGAAGGTACTGTTTTGCAAATCAACCTGATATTGGCTTATGGAATATCGCGCAGTTCGTGACAACTCTTTCTGCTGCCGAACTGATAAATGACAAGGAGGCAAACTACGCAATGGAGAGGTATTTTGAATGGGCATATTTCGTTTGTGAAATTTGATGCTAGCTTGACTTTCTTTGAACTTTTTTTTAACTTGTCAGATATGGAACAAAGTTCATGGATGACTATCAAAGTGTAATGACCAGAAAACTCGGTTTGCCAAGGTATAATAAGCAGTTGATCAGTGAACTTCTTAAAAACATGGCAGTGGATAAAGTTGACTACACCAATTTCTTTCGGTTACTTTCAAATATCAAAGCTGATCCTACCATTTCGGAGGAGGAACTATTAATTCCTCTTAAAGCTGTGTTGTTGGATATCGGCAAGGAGCGCAAAGATGCATGGACTAGCTGGCTGAAGTCTTATATACTGGAGGTACACAAAACATATTTGTAAATTTCTTTCGCAACATGCGCAAGTGAGTCATCCGGCACTTTATGAGGTATTTGGTAAGAGAATGATCAAGAAAGACCAGTAAGGACAATCTAATAACTAACAATGTTTTTTTTCATTTGGTTGCTTTTTTTTTTTTTTTGGTTTGTTTGAACGAAGTTCATAGTATCACAGCCATTGTCGTTCAACGATATAAACCATGTGCAAATCCATGATTTTAAGAGTGACGGGTGAGGTGGGCGGAATATATCCTCAAAAGTGTTGTGCATACAATTTGAATTTTTTTTCTTGGGTTATTGGTAGTCACTTATCATTTCCAGCTACCACAGCTTTCTGCCAGCACCATCCCTGATGGAAAGAGGAAAAAATTGATGGACGCGGTAAATCCCAAATACATCCTCAGGAACTATTTATGTCAAAGTGCCATTGATGCCGCAGAACAAGGCGATTTTGATGAAGTTCGCAGGCTGCTGAAGGTTATGGAACGACCGTACGAGGAACAACCAGGAATGGAAAAATATGCACGTTTGCCCCCCGCTTGGGCTTATCGCCCAGGTGTGTGCATGCTCTCATGTTCTTCTTAAGCTGTCACAGTGCATCACAAGCCCACACGAAATAGATATGATCTGTATATAAATGATAAATGCATTCTGTTTTTAGTTTGCAATAACATATAGATTATAGATGCTGTAGCTGTCCACGTGTTGTAATTTCTCTCGTGAATTTATTTTGGGCATGAGTCATACAGGGCAAGACACATTTTTGTCATGCACAAGATACTTGGCAAGATGTTTGCCTGAGTTTGCTGCTGGTTTTAGATTACATAACAGCATTCAGTGGTACACGAACTGCTCGTTGCATGTGAAAATCGTTTCCATATTATATTCGACTGACAAAATTATATATATCTACTGAAACATTTTGCTGTCCATGTTTATAAATTATCTTTCTGATTAAATTTGAGGTATGCAACTAGGGAGTAATGAAAAAATTATGTCAATTTTTTTAATATAATTTTCATTCACCTCTTCTATACTGTATTTGTTACTTACTTTTTTTCGTATGTTATAATTTTTACACTTGATAAAGGAGGTGAGACGAGTAGTGAAAAAAGTATGTATTTTTTTTAAAAAAAATAATTTTCATTCACCTCTTCTATACTGTAATTTGGGGAAAATGAAGTTTTTCAAAAAAAAAAAAAAGAATTTAAAATTACTTAAAAAGTGAAACACAATAAAAAAGTTTTAGTATTTTATTTGAGTGTTAAGCGCGTTTAATACGATCAATCATGAAACTTTGACTATACTTTTTCTCTGTACACGAAATCAATGTATTTTAGTCAACATTTATTCTTGTATGGTCACATATTTATAGAATAAAACCCGTTCATATGTTCACGAGTCGAGCTCGAGCTTTTAATTTTGAGTTCGAATTCATATTTTTTAGTTGAACCGACTACGTGAAATATTCAAATTCGAAATATTTATTGTTTCATTCAAATAAAGAACGAAGACACACAAAAAGCTACGCAGGGTTACTAGGGAACCTGGTTCATCAACTTTAAACATGAAAATGACAATCAATACAACAATAGCCATATATGTTGTTTTTACAGACGAATCACATTCTCTTTGAAAATTATGAATAATTACTGGGAAAAAAGAATCTACATCATTTCGCCAAAAAAAAAAAAGGTTAACATCTCGGACCTATTTAAACCCGACTATCTCCACTTCAATTTCAAGAATGTAGTTAAAAGAACACATTTTTTACTACAAGCAACACGATTGTTTGTGGTGCAATGAGAGACGCCGAGACTTCATCGTTTTTTCTAGTAGAAACCCGGCGTCGTCATTGCACCACAGACAACCATATGTTGTCCATGGATCCAGAATTGTCAAGACCGATCGAAAGATTTTTTCAAGTTTACATGTTAGATATATCAAGCAAGAGTACCTAGAAGAAGACGAATAACTTTAAGGTATTTTTCTTTAATAATACACAACTTGGATATGTAAACATGTTGACCAAAATGATTTGGAGTCAAGCAAAGAAGGCAAGTTGATTTTGTGCTACGTGAATCTTACTCATACAAATTTTTTCCAATTTTTTGGATTGTTTTCTGACCGATCCATTTTTTCAAGGGGGGACTTGAGATCCGGTTCTTGACGTCAAATATAACTTATGATTCAATCCTCGGTTTTTATCATTTCAGCTTCATGTTATTTTTTGGCTCAAATAAGTACATATTCTTGAATTTGTGTTATAAATTTGCGAGTTTTGGGT
Organism: Primulina huaijiensis; assembly: GCF_012295235.1. Taxonomy (NCBI): domain Eukaryota; kingdom Viridiplantae; phylum Streptophyta; class Magnoliopsida; order Lamiales; family Gesneriaceae; genus Primulina; species Primulina huaijiensis. The sequence continues at coordinate 15,431,939 of NC_133311.1, read as the reverse complement.
ATCGATAAATTTTAGTTTGTTATATTATTTATGTCATAATAATACACGAAAACTAAAACAATAAATATAGGTACATATAGTTGATATTATAGCAGAAATATATAAATTTTAAGTACCAACTGCATCAAATTAATTTATAATTATAATTTTTATGTACGAAATGTTTAACAATTTTTTGTCAAGATATATATTGTTGCAAATAATATACAAATATATGCATTTCAGATACTAAGTAACTTAAATTGATTATCAATCAACTTAAATTGAGTATATGTAATATAATTTTTAGATTTTCAAGTTCAGATAATTGAAATAAAAAGCATGTCAGATCAATTAAAACTAAGTTTGTCGGACACATATATCATATTATAATTTATGTTTGGACTTAAATATTGTTAACTCATTTTTAATTTGTCGGGACCACATGATATAATATTAATGTCGAAATTATTGATACGACCAAATCAAAGAACCGTATCGATGGATTACAATTTTCCAAGCTTTGATTATTGTATTCAAATTCCAAGTAGTTTCATGTTTGCGCGTTGATTTTATCAAGTGCCTCATTTTCCATCTATATTATCTTTTGTTCTTGCATGCAAAAGTTCTTGCCAAATTGTATTCGGATAATTGGTACTAAAATGCATGCACGTATAAAGAAAATAATTTACAAAATTTAGCTAAATTAATATTAATTTTCTATAATTATAATTGGGCTCCTTATAAATTAAATCAATATAAGGGAATAATCTCAATTTAATGGGTTTTTTTTCCTTCATTTTTTTAGATTTAATAAATCTTAAGTTAGTTGTATTAATTTGATATATGGGAGATGACAAGCCCATGTATAAATGGCATCACGATTTCTTGAAAGTCCTCGTTGTTAACAAATTCTAATATCATTATATCATATAAGTCTCTCACATTTTAATGGAAGTTGACATATATTTGAAGATCCAAGTACTAACATTTGACCACATTATAGGAGAAGAAACACTTCAAACTCTGGATGTAATATAGAATAATCTTGTTGTAGAAATAGGTTGGGAAGAACAACATTTTTGATACAGTAACTTTATGGGTATTCAAACTTCGGATAAAATCGAAAAAAATCGTAAATCCAAATCGAAAAAACCGTTCACCTAAATGAAAATCAAATTTTGTAATTCAGATATACATGTTAAAATCGAAGTTTATTTGGTTCGGTTTTGGTTTATATATGTCAAGACTGAACCGATCGAAAAAATCGAAATTTCATTAAATTAATAATTTTATTTATATTATACATTTTACGAGATGATATTTAGTGAATTAAGGATCATTTCGAGTAATTTTTAGTTGATTGTTATTTATTTAATTCATTTAAATTTTATATTTAAATATTTACTATGAAATCATGTAAAAAGATAACATATTAACATTTTTGGTAGAAAAACGAACCGAATCGATTCGAAAGAAAATGGTTCGGATATCAGATTATATATTTCTAAAATAGAAATAGAAAACCAAAACCGGACCGAATCGACCTGACCTGACCAATGAAAACCCTTATTGAACTTGCATATTTTTCATTTTGGTCTTGTTATCAGTCAATTAACAATTTTAGTAAATTAACTTGCACTTTTTTTTTGTTCTCATTTTTAGCAATTTTTCACCATATATATTAAATTTATCTGCCGTATTAATAAAACAGTGTCGATATTACCATATATGAGACGAAAATACAATATGCAACTTTAAAAAATATTTTGTAAAAATAAAATTGCATAATTGACAGAATAAAACATAACAACTAGACTTGAGATCGAAATAAGCGAACACGTAAAATTAGAATTTTTTTTTGCTAAAAATGGAAAAACACTATATTGGAGCCTTAAACGATGAAATTCGCAACAATACAGGTCTAGACAATGCGATGAGTTTTGTTAATCGGGCTCGTTTTCAGCCGGAAAAACTATTTTTTCGTCCAAATCAAACATCATCGAAGAACCATTAAAATATTTATTTTCCTCCTTTAGCTTTGTTAATTAAGTGAATGTTAATTTATGAGAAGCATGTGTGAGATAATATTTTAACACACGATCTCATGAGTCAATTTTGTGAGATGAATATTCTATTTGAGTCACACTTAGAAAAATATTACTTTTTATGTGAAAAATATTATTTTTTTAAATTATAAATATGAGTAGTTTTGATTTATGAATAAAGATCTATGAGAGGAGATTGAAAATTTGGTTTTGTAAGTAGAGTGGGTCTCATGTGAGACCGTCTCACGGATCTTAATCTGTGAGACGTGTCAACCCTACTCATATTCACAATAAAAAGTAATACTCTTAACATAAAAAGTAATACTTTTTCATGGATGACCCAAATAAGAGATCCGTCTCACAAATACGACCCGTGAGACCGTCTCACACAAGTTTTTGCCTGATAAGTAAACGATAATGTGTTGACGGTGGACTTGGCTCCTACTGCCCCGTCTTCCACGTTCTTTACATATCAGAAATAAATACTTGTGGATTGATTATTGAAACCTGCAAAAAAAGTCGTCAAAAAAATTTATTTTTCAAATCTGTGGGCTAGGAATGTTCACTTTGACAATATCTAAAACTATTTCTCAAGTTTTACAAGTGGGACCAAGACCAAGTCTCTTAACAGTTTTCGCTTTTGAGTTTAGTACCTTAATTTAATTTTTGACTATTTTGATTTAATTATTGACATAACATATAATTTTCGATGATATATCAATATTTTCTAACTTTATATAAATATTTTTTTTAATATTTTCTAACGTCACATTAACATTTTTTTTGGTCTCGTAGATCTTTTTTTCATAGATATGTCACCATTCCAGTCAAATAGGGCTGAACGCCATATTTATGAGTCGTGTGTCGTAGCTAAGTTAGCTTCAACCCTTCAATTAATATATGGTGCTGTAATATTCTCCTTCCTTGTTCTGTTCTAAGTGAGTCCATTATCTTCCCTTGCTCCAATGGCTTACACTGTTAATTTCTGTAAAATGTTACATTTCATGTTGGTTCTTTTGCTTCCAATATTAGCCACAGCGCAGCCCTATCGCAACGTTTCTTTGGGTTCATCTCTCATTGCGAACAATGAGAATTCAGCTTGGCCATCACCATCTGGTGATTTTGCTTTTGGATTCCGACAGATCGTGCCTGGTGGAGGCTACTTGCTAGCCATCTGGTTCGACAGTATACCCGAAAAAACTATAATTTGGTCTGCAAATCGAGATAGTCCAGCTGCGGAAGGATCCAAGTTTCAGATTTTTACAGATGGGAGATCTGAACTTGATGATCCGAGGGGCCAGCATATTTGGACTCCTAATCTGGCGGGCTTGGCTGTCGCATATGGCGCCATGCTTGACAGCGGTAACTTTGTACTGGTGGGCAATACATCAGCTCTCTTGTGGCAAAGTTTTAATGATCCAACTGATACGATTTTACCGGCCCAGATATTGAAGGAAGGGGGTAGATTGGTTTCCAGCTTTTCGGAGACGAATTACTCCCGTGGGAGATTCATCTTTACGATGCAAGGTGATGGGAATCTTGTGTCTTACAACAGAAACTTCCCCATGGACGACAACATCGGTGCGTATTGGGCATCAAATACCGTTGGCAGTGGATTCCAAGTGATCTTTAACCAATCTGGCTACATCTTCCTTACAGCAGAGAATGGAACAATACTTGATTTTCTGTCTTCAAATGGCGCTTCAACCGCCCTATATTACCAGAGAATGATATTGGATTATGACGGGGTTCTCAGGCATTATGTATATCCCAAGTTTGGTAATTCAACAGCAGGAAGGCCGATGAGTTGGTCCGTTTTGCACTTCTTACCAGAGAATATATGTCTCAGCATACCACTCAATTCGGTATGGGGTGCGTGTGGCTACAACAGCATATGCTCCCTTGGAACTGATCAGAGGCCTTATTGTTTCTGTCCCACCGGTTACTCTCCTATCAATCCAAGTGACAAGATGAGCGGATGCAAGCAAGATTTCGTCGCACAGATTTGTGATCAAGAATCACAAGATGCATCACTTTTCAACTTCGTCGACATGTCTAACATCAATTTCCCTGGTGGTGATTACATGTCATATCATCAAGTCCAAGAAGATTGGTGTCGACAGGATTGTCTTGATGATTGTTTATGTGCCGCTGCTATTTTTAGTGGCAATAGTTGTTGGAAGAAAAAGTACCCGCTTTCGAATGGAAGACGCGAGTCGATGGCCGGAGGGAAAGCATTGATAAAAGTAAGGAAAAGTAATGCCACATTAGCCCCTCCAGCTAACATTCCGAACAAGAGCAAAAGATCCACTCTCATCATCACAGGATCTGTTCTGTTGGGAAGTTCGGTATTTGTCAACTTACTCCTACTCGTTGCTTTCTTGTTGTTTGGTTTTCATTTAAAACGACGAGAATCAAAGATTTTTCATCCGTACTCGGCCAACATAAGAAGTTTCACTTTCAAAGAATTACAAGAGGCAACGAATGGATTCAAGGAAGAACTTGGTAGCGGGGCTTGCTCAACTGTGTATAAAGGGACTCTGATGAACGAAAATGATGGTTTAATTGCGGTGAAAAAGCTGAATAAGATAGCCAAAGATTCTGCACAAGAACTGAAAACTGAATTGAACTCAATCAGCAGAACTAACCACAAAAATCTGGTGCAATTACTAGGATACTGTGATGAAGGTGAAAACAGGCTTCTCGTTTACCAATACATGAGTAATGGCTCGATAGCAAGCTTTCTTTTCCAGAACTCAAGGCCAAATTGGTACCAAAGAGTACAGATTGCAATTGGAACCGCAAGAGGACTCTGCTATTTGCATGAAGAGTGCAGCACTCAAATCATACACTGCGACATCAAGCCTCAAAATGTTCTCTTGGACCAATCCTTCGTAGCAAAAATCTCGGATTTTGGGCTTGCAAAACTTCTAAAGGATGATCAGACCCGAACAACTACCATGATCCGTGGAACCAAAGGATATGTAGCTCCTGAATGGTTCAGAAACATGCCTATCACAGTAAAAGTCGACGTGTACAGCTTCGGTATCTTGTTGCTGGAGCTCATTTGCTGCAGAAGGAATTTCGAAACAAGCATTACGAATCAGAATGAGGAGATTCTGTCAGATTGGGCTTATGATTGTTACAAAGACGGTACACTGCACTTTCTAGTTGCCAATGACGAGGAAGCCACAAACGATATCAAACGGTTCAAGAAATTCGTGTTGGTCGCCATTTGGTGCATTCAAGAAGATCCGTCATTGAGGCCTAACATGAAGAGAGTTTTGCATATGCTCGAAGGATCTATCGAAGTGCCTCTTCCACCGGATCCTGAATCCTTCGTATGATGTTGTTAGTGCTTTAAGATGATGGACTAATTAAGTCATGTAATTGAAGCTAGAGTTTGGAACAAGGAAATAAAAATNTTGACAATTCGTGTTAATTAGCATATGTAACTAATTTGGAAAAAAGCATATTTTTTTAATTTTAAAAAAGATCTGGACTACTAAAAATTTTCTCATATCTTTTTTATCATATTGTTTTCTTTTGTTATTTTTCATATTCTCTGAATGCATATATTTTATTATAATATTCAATTATTACAATCTTTTTTGACGATCAATGATATGCAATTTTTTATTTACAATGTTGTTTGATTATTATTATCTTTCATGTAAATTGACAACAATTGCTATTGGATGCTTTTAGTTTCCTAGTCACCTTTAATTTATTAGACACTTATACTTGATAATATATAAACTACACATTATTATTAGGGGTTAGCAAAATTTCGGTTAATCCGAATTAACCAACAGAATGGAGTCAATTCGAAAATTCGGTTCGGTTATTTCGAAAATTCAATTTTCAAATTAAAAAAATTGTTTATATATATCGGTTAATTCGATCGGTTCGGTTACGATTTTCAAAATTTTGAAATCGGCTAACCGAATTAATCGATATAATAAATATTATTATTTATTAATTTTAATAAATATTTTTATTTTTATTTTTAAAATCAGCCCTAATTCTAAAGAAACATTTGTGATGTATGTGATTTTATGTTTTTATGCATTTGTGTAGATTGTAGTGTTCAAAAAAATTACATATATAATTAAAGTTAAATCACAGATTTTTTTAAAACTAATCGGTAAATTCGGTAATTTTTTCATCGGTTATGAAAATTAATTCGGTCGTTCGGTTATTGATAAATATTTCGGTTCGGTCCGGTTATGACTTATGAATTGATTTAAATAAATATTGATTAAATGTTTTTATTTATTTGCAATTTATAATAATAATATTTTTGACAATAAATCATCTTTTTACTGACTCTTATGACATTTATTTTAATATTTCATATTAACTCATATGTATAATTAGCACAATCAAATTACTAATGTCATATCGGTATTACCTCCAGAAAAATAATATATTTAGTTTTTCTAATTGTTTAAATATCTTAACGGGAACATTTGTGTACCCTTATCTTGAGAAAAATTCATTGTATTTATAAAGTTTGAACGGTAAATATAAACTTTATAGTATACATTTAATTTGAAAACTGAATTCATTGTATGACAAACATTTCTTCCATTTTTATTTTTTTGTGTAACCCAAAAGAGTTAATATTTTTTCTCTTTTATCTTCTTCAACTCACTGTAAAAAGTTATAAAAAAATATTTTATATCTACAAAAATATTTTTATTTATTGTTTTTCTTGTTTATATATTTTGTTATATGTGAGCATATATTTTACTTCATTGTCTTAATTGTCATATATCTTTACTATAAAATTTGTGTATATTGAAGATGAATAAGTTCATTTTGTAGTTTTTTATTACCTGAACTTAGGTTGATATATTAAGATGTGATATACATAAATATAAGAATTTTCAAATTCAATTTATTCACAATGATTTTTAATAATTAAGGCCAACTCAAAATAATAAAAATTAGGATTCATAATTATTTTAAATATGATATAAAAATAATACGTGGAAACTTTTTTTGACATTTTAGTTGTAAAATACAGCGATAAATACATGTAGGTGCATTCTTTCATTGTGTCAATTATAACTTTATTTAAATATCTTATTTCTCACTCAAAGATCAAAATTTATTTATTTCTTATTTTGATTATCGAAAAATCCAATATTTCTTTTAAATGTTTTTATTAATAATATTTACATGGGATAAATTATAATTCAATATATAATAATATTTGAAAACTGTAGAATGTTTCTAAATTTAAAAATCGATTAACATATAAGGGATCAATTCAAAACTAAAAGTTGATGCAATATGTGTCTTCTAGCTTTACAATCGAATAATATAGGATCGAGCGTTTGTCGCTTTACCAAAAGCTATAATTGACGGTAACTATGCAAGTCAAATCTTTAAATCATACAACATCTCAAGCGCCTATCCATAGTGGACAATTATTGTACCAAACAATCTATCTCCTAATAATTGCACCAATTACAATAAATGAAAATCAAAGTCGCGATCTTGGCTCTGATACCAATTGTAGGCTCAAGCGTTTACTGTTTTATCAAAACCTATAGATTATGGTAACCGTGCAAATCAAATATTTTAAATAGTACAACATCTCAAGCACAACATTTCAATTACTATATCCATCATGATCAATTATTGTACCCAACAATAAGTTTATCCAAATAACCTTTTACTATATCATATAAATTTATAAGACATTTGAGTAGAATATATACTTGATATTCTACATAAGTAGTAAAGAAAAAAAAATCATTTTTCATTTAGTTGAAAATTTATATTTTAAAATAAAAGAAAAATTATAAAATTGACAAAATTCCGAAACCCAAATTGAAAGTTGAATTAATACATTCATATTCATCATTAAATTTTACAATTTAATTTTAATAGATTTAGCATGTTTATCCACTAAAAAAATTGAAAGAATTGTTTATGCAATTTAATAAAAAAGTCATAGTACATCATTTTCTGATTTCGAATAACGATCACATTATTATTACGTTACATTGATAAATAAATTATTATTTTTAATTTATCATCATAGTCTTTACATCAATAAACACATTTTCGAATGGAGGATGTTAAATTTAATATTGACATTAGATAATTATAGTATTAATTCTAACATTCTTTTTTTATTCTTCTCAATATATTAATTTTTCTATTTTCAAATATATTAATCTATTTATTATTGTATACAAAGTATAATAATTATTTGGTTAATTGATCACATTTAAGATTAGATGTTTGAAAAAAATTCTAATATATCTTTAAAGACCAATAGAAGATGAAAAATTAAGAAAATGTAGAACACTACAGTGCATAAACTTTCGCTTTGTACAATGACAAGAGATAAGGTGAGACCAAATGAGATACTTATATATATGATTCTCATTCAACTTAGCACATTATAATATTTTTATTAACCGACTTTGTCCTTCGTTTTTACTTCACTAACTTTGCAGTGTGACTCATTCAAGCATGAACTTTTTATTTTTTTAGTACATAGTGGCCTCCACTGTCACCGACTTCAATCTTTAGAAGTCGGTATTAGTAGTTTATAGGTAATAGATAATTATTTAATTTTTATTTTCTGTCTTTTGATTAATTGTGTAATTTTTTATGTTCTACCTAATTCATTTTTAGAATTTTTATAATCATCATTAGAAGTGTTGCACGCATACAATATAAAATTAATATATTTTAAAATGTTAATATTGAAGTGTCGAATAAATGTATTAAATCATTATTTAAGAATTTTTAGAAAAACAATATACATCATAATTAAGATTTAAAGATTAATATACAAATAAAGAATTGCGATGAATATCTTATAAAATAAATGGTGTTAGATCAAAAAGATTAAATATGATTATTGTAAATGAATTTTTCTTAATTAATTAGAAAATTCAAGAATATATGATTACTCAATTAGTTTAATTGACACGCTCTTTAGTTTGCTAATGTATTAGATGTTAAATCCACCATCACTGAGTTTGATAAGAATTCTTGTAGAATAAAATACAATTATAATAAATTACTTGATTGTATATGTAATAGAATTTTGTATATTTCATTTATAAGGTTGAAATTTTATATATTATGATACAATATTTGTTATACATCTTAACATCGACNAATCCAAAAATACAACTCAAATGTCAACTTTGACACTCAATTTTGAGTGACTGCCAGAATCTCTCAACAACCCACAATTTTTGGACAAGATAGTAACATCACAATTTTGAAATCAAACTGATATTTTT
>NC_133311.1:15254353-15422062 GCF_012295235.1 Primulina huaijiensis | reverse complement strand
CATGTAGGAAAACTCAATTTTTGGTATGTAATTTTGTTATTTTATGATTTTGATGGTCTGATTTCAGTTTTAGTGTCACATGAACACTACATTAGTGCCACGTCAGTTATACGTCGGAAAAAAGATTACAATTAACAAAAAAACAAATATAATGAATTAAAATTGAAATTTGACAACATAAATAACCAAAAGCGCAATGAGGAAAACATAAATTACCAAAAAAAAGATTTCTCATATATTTATGATAAATTATCTAAATGTGCATTTGGTTATGATACTAGTGTAATTGTAGAATTGAATGTCAAACTCTTTACCAAAAACTATAATTGGTGGTATCAGTGCAACTTAAATATTAAATCTTACAGAAGTACAATCATTATATTTCGACTGCTCTCTTAATAGAGATAATTATTTCCCAATTATAATATTTAAAGAATATAATAAGAACAAAATTATTTGTAGAAGTTTATATATTAATTACTTACCAAAAACATGTAGTCCAATTTTTGAGATAACGAAATTTTATATTATACATAATATACAACACTTTATGTAAAAATTATGTATTTAGTTTTTTTTTAAAAAATATTATTTATTTTGAAAATTTTAAGGAACATCATATAAATATTTTAATAATGTATTCAATCAGTGATGCTGAAAGATTCATCTACGTTGACGACGACAACAAAGTTTAAGTTGAGACAAATGACAATAGGAAAATTTATATTATTATTAAATACTGGAATATATTTTGATATTTATGAAACGTTTGTTGTACCGTCTTTTAGACGGAATTTGATTTCCATTTCTGCATTGAAAAATTCGTTTATTCTTGTTCTTTTGAAAATGGAATATTCAGTTTGTTTCTTGACTCAAAATTGGTTGGTTTTGTTTGTTTGTTTGTTTGTTTTATCACGATACGATAATCTTTATTATGTGGATGTTATTGTTTCATTTAATGAATCCCTGCAATCAAGTAGAGATACCAAAAGAAAATTAACAAGTAAGAATTTAGTTGCGTCGGCAAAAGAGATTGGGTCATATCTCTGAAAAGAGAATATGGAGACTTGTGTTCGACGAAATTCTCAAACATTTAGATTACACAAATTTTAATAATTGTATTAATTGTATAAAGGAAAAACAAATCAACAAAAGGAGATTTAAAGCCAACAGTTGTTCAGGCTTCTTAGAATTTATACGTATTGATATTTGTTGATCATTCCCTTCGGCTTCTTGAAATGGTCAATAATATTTTATAACGTTCACATATGATTTTTCAAGATTTGACTTCATTTATCTCATTCATGAAAAGGCACAGTCATTGGATATGTTCAAAAATTATAAAGTTGAAGTTGAAAATCAACTTGACTTAAAGATTAAAAGCGTTGGATCTGACCGTGATGGTGAATATTATAGTATATATGACAGTTCATGTGAACAACGTCCAAGACCTTTTTCTAGATTCCTAGAGGGATGCAGTATCGTCCCACAGTACACTATGCCGGGTTCGCCCACTATGAATGGTGTTGCTGAAAGACGAAACATAATGCTTAAGGATATGGTGAGGAGTATGATAAGTAATTCTACCTTAACAGGATCACTTTGGGGAGAAGAACTAAAGACCGCATCATGTATCTTTAACATGGTTCCAATTAAGGCATCAATCAAAACCCCTTCTGAACTTTGGATGGGTAAAAAGCCTAGTTTTAAGTATTTGCACGTTTGGAGATGTCCAGCTGAGGTAAGACCTTATAAGCCTAATGAAAAGAAACTAGACTCAAGGGCGGTCAGCTCTTATTTTATTCAATATTCTGAAATATCCAGGGAGTACAAGTTTTATGATCCCACAAGTAAGTCGATTTTTGAGTCAGGAAATGCCCGGTTCTTTGAGGATGTTGAGTTTGAGGGGGTGATAAAGTAAGAGTTATTGTCTTTAAAGAGGAATATGTAAATATTCTCATATGTGTCTTGGACATTGATCAGGATCACATTCCTTACTTTGACCAAGACACAATACAGGAAGACAATATTAGAGATCCTCCTATTTGAACAAACTCAAGCACATCCAAAACCTATGCCATTAAGGAGATCCACTAGAGAGCGGAGAAATGCAATGCTAGATGATTACAACTTGTATTTCTTCAAAAACATGAGAAAAACACTGGACAAATGGAGGATGATCCTATCAACTTCCATCAAGCGATAGAAAGTTCTAACTCTCCATGAATGAGGAGAAAAAGTTCATGAAAGACAATGACGTATGAGATCTTGTCTCATTGCCTAAAGTTACGAAGTCCATTGGTTGCAAATGGATATTTAAAACCAAGAGGGATTTGAAAGGCAATGTGGAAATATATAAGGCTCGTCTTGTCGCTAAAGGCTTTACACAGAAAGAAGACATTGATTATAAAGAGACTTTATTTTTGGTTTCTTCAAAAGACTCTTTAAGGATTATAATGGCTTTGGTGACGCATTTTGATCTTGAGTTTCATCAGAAGGATGTAAAGACTGCGTTTCGAAATTGTGACATTGATGAAATAATTTATATGGTGCAGCCAGAAAATTTTGTGTCCAAAGACACAAATAATGTGGTTTGAAAATTAAAGAAATCCATATATAGGCTCAAGCAGGTATCTCGACAATGGTATTTCAAATTTCATCAAGTAATCATCTTGTTTGGTTTTAAGATAAATTGGTCGATGATTGTGTGTACCATAAGTTCAGTGAGAGTAAGCATATCTTTCTTGTTTTATACGTGGATGACATCCTACTTGCTAGCAACGATATAGAATTGTTGCATGCAACCAAGAGATTTCTAATTAAGAATTTTGAGATTAAAGATCTTGGTGATGCATATTTTATATTGGGTATTCAAATACATCGGGATTGTTCTCGAGGTATTTTTGGATTATCTCAAAAATGCTGTATCGAGAAAGTTCTCAAGCGATATGGGATGCAAAACTATATACCAACGGATACCCATGTGGCTAAGGGAGAAATTTAGTCTCAAACAATGCCCTAAGAATTATTTTGAGGAAAAGAAAATGCAGAAGATTCCCTATGCATCTGTAACGGGAGTCTGATTTATGCTCAGATTTGTACACGTCCAGATATTCCGTACGTGACATGAATGTTGGGACGATATTTAAGTAAACCAAGAATGGAACATTGGAAAGCAGTCAAAAGAGTTTTATGGTGCTTACAGAGAACAAAAAATTACATGCTCATATATCGGATGTTGGATTAGCTTGAGATCATTGGGTATACTGACTCTGGTTTTACTGGATCCAAGATAGTATGAAATCTGGGCTACATCTATCTCCTTGCTGGAGGTGCGATTTCCTGGCTGTCATGCCCCGAGACTGGAGTTAGTCAACACCGGCGTTATTCAACAATCACATAATTTCTAAACAACAAGCCTCGTAGTACAGTATAAACCAAAACCAGTTTATATCATAAATACCATAAAAATGGAATCGTCTTTACAACTTAAATAACAAAATAAACTGATTAAAATTTTTTAATAGTGCGGAAGCAATAAACATAAACTAAGCTTTAAAACTTCTGGAATAACTCGGGATCTCCTACCATCCCCAAAATTGCTCTTGCTCCTCTTCATCCATTTGTTCTTCGTTCTTATCTGGGTGGGAAAGAAGTAAGGGGTGAGTATTTTAGGAAATACTCAGCAAGTGGGGGTTGTTCGAGACATGAAGCAAAGTATACATATACTTGAATTCAAATTTTACATAGCATATCATAACTTGAATAATAACGAATATTCATACTTCATAATCATAACATGTCATCACATATCATACTCGTATATCGTATTTGTTTAGCACTGAAAGTCATCTCATTTCCATGGTTTCATGATATAAGTCTCCTATATGTTAATCCTCTAAGGAGTGCGATCATGTCCAATATGTTAATTCTCTATGGAGTGAGGCCGTACAACGGTTACCATCCCACCGTATAAGGATCATAGTTCGGAAATCTTTTCCCATATCCAATCGAATCGTAACAGTGCTTTGAACATAATAACTTGACAAATCTTGAAGAAAATATATCATGAACAAGGGATTATGCTCGAACGAACTTTCAAAAACTGAAAGAAGATTCGTACACAAATTATAATTTCTTTAAACGCAAGCCCACTTCAAAGAACAAGTCTGGCAAACAAAACTCACTTACGAAAGAATATATACATAACAAAAGTGCACTTACGAAGGAGAAGTGTGCAAATTATAGTATAGCAAAAACCCACTTACCTAGAATAATTCGAAAAAATGAGAACTGGTGATGGTAGGATTTCGAAACTGAGCCTGGATCTGGACTGCTGTAGTGCTTCGATACTCAGCACACTAAGATAGCAAAGTCTCTAAAATTCCTAGGGAGAACTAGAGAGGAAATTTAAAAAATGTGGATGTGTGAATTTCGAATGGCGTGGCTATCTTATTTATAGGGGTTGGCTGCTATCTTGATCGTGTATTATCCTCGCGTTTGAACTTTGAATCAAAATTTAAATCTAGGATAATTATCATATCTTATCCATGATACTGGATAATTTCGAAATCTATATATCCATTCCATTGATATATTTTCGAAATATTATCCTATACATGCGTGTAAAATTTCGAATTTTGTGTCTAATTCCCAATATTCGCTAGATCTTTTATTTTTTAGTACAATTAAATCTTTGCTCTTGAATCCCAAAAATCTCCTTTAGTAATTTCGAATTTGTGATAAATTATCCCAAAAATAATACTCTTGATTTTTCCTAAAATTCTGATAGGCAAACTCTTAAATTTTCCTATGCTTGTATTTTTTATCGTGCAGAATTTTTCCTATCTCCATAATTTCGAAAATCCTAATTCAATACTCCAAGATTTTGAAATTTAGGAATCATATTATCCTATTGTTTGATCTATATCCAGGTATCAATATCATATCATATCAAATCTTAGATCTTTATCTGGTATCAGTATCATATCAAATCTTAGATCTTGGTTTATTTATCCCAAAATTAGGCTTATCATCGAAATTCTTATCTCCTGAAAAAATCGGGGTTTCACACTGGAAGTGTACTGAACAGTCTCTCATAGCCTCTTCTACCATGACAATTAAGTTTTTAGCATGTTATGAAACATCCAATCATAGAATATGACTGCAAAATTTTGTCACGGGACTGCACATTATTGATGGCATTGAAAGGCTACTAAAATTACAATGTGACAATAAATCAACTGTTATGTATTCCAATAATAACAGGAGCTCGACGAAGTCAAAACATATAAACATCAAGTTCTTGGTTGTTAAAGAAGGAATTCAGAATGGAAAGTTGTCTACTGAGCATATCGGTACAAACTCCATGGTTGCAGATCCGCTTACTAAGAGACTACCACCCAAACAGTTTCATGAGCACGCTGCTCGTATAAGTGTTATGTCAATTGAGGAAATTCAGTTTTAGTAGGAGTTTCCGAGTTTGTTATTTTAAATGTTTTTCTGTTGTAGATATTTTCAGTTATGTAAATTTATTTTCTGCAGAAATAAATTTCAAGTTAAATCACACTCTGATTATGATTTAAAGTTTGATCTCAATAAAGTTAAGGGATGACCAGTTGGAGATAGGCATGCTTAACGGGCCGGTTCGACCCGGAACCAGCCTGTTAAGCCCGGAACCAGAACCGGTATGGAAGAACCGGACCCGAAATCGTATACAATCCGTTGGTTTCTGGGTTGAACCGGTTCAGCATTTTCTGAACCGGTTCAACCGGTTCTGGGTCCGGTTCCGGTCCGTATCCGGAACCGGACCCGGAACCCATAATCCGAATTTTAAAAAATAAATAAATAAAAAATGGCCTTTGGGCCAAATGCAGCCATTGGCCCAAAGGCTGCATTTGCAGCAACCAACGGCTGCTGCACATTATAAGTGCACATTTCAGTAGCCGTTGAACAGCTACTGAAATGTGCAATTTTTTTTTAAAATTTGGGGCCAAATTGTAAATATTATTTTTTTTAACCCTCAAAATCATCTATAAATACAAGTCATTTTTTATATTTCACATATCAATTTTCTCTCAACTTCTCATTTCTCTACAATCAATATATTTCTTTGCTATCATTTCTCCAAATATATTCAATAATTGTGTTATAATTTTATCTATAATCCGTATTATTTTTATTGTTATTTATTTATTATTTCGCAATTTACTCATATAAATATTTCGAATTTCAATGGCATCATCTTCAAACCGTCGTGGTGGTGGTGGCGAATACGCTCCCGACTTTGGTGAACATTTTGGCTACATCCCCGACTTTGATGAAGTCGAACCTGACCACGAGGATGAAGAAGCCATGGAACTCCCCAACAAAGATGTAGGGACGCCATCGTCTACTCGAGCAAGTAACACAATGTCAACGAGCACGACGACAGCCCGTGCAAAGCGAAGCAAAGTTTGGGATCACTTTGATATTGAACAACAAGGTACGAATAACTCTTTTGCCGTTTGTAAAATTTGCAAAACGAGGTATTCTTACAAAATGGGTGGTGGTTCCGGTACTTTGAAAAAACATTTAGTTAAGGTACATAAACTTGACCCTGATACGCTACAACCATTCGGTAGGGAACCAATACAACAACAAATTAATCTTTCTAGTAGTAAAGCTTTTACAATTACAAAAGAAATTTCTCGGAAAGCCATCGTAAAGTTTGTTACCAAATGTTGTCAACCTTTTATAATAGCTGAATAAGAAGGTTTTGTTGAATTTACTAGTACTATTCAACCTGATTTTCACAATATTTCTAGACACACACTTAAGAAATATTGCTTTGATATTTACAATGAATATAAAGAAACACTAAAATTGCATCTTTCAAATATTTCTTGTAGAGTTAGTTTGACAACTGATATTTGGACTAATTTATAATATGAATCATATCTTGTTGTTACATGTCATTGGATTGACGAAACTTGGACAATGCAAAAAATAATTTTAGCGCTAGATCATTTAGAATCGTCTCACAACGCATACACTATAGCTAGATATGTTTTAAATGTTGTTAAGATTTATGATATACAAAATAAAATAATGTCGATAACGTTAGATAATGCGAGTGTCAATACTCTTGCAATTAAATATCTTAAAGATTCACTAAAACCAATTTTAGAAGGTAATTTGCTTCATGTTAGATGTGCGTGTCATATTATCAACTTATGTGTTAAATGTGCCTGCGATGAGCAAATGTCCACTGTAATAGAAAAATTCAAACTATGTGGGAAATTATTACGTGAAAGAAGATATGGACGTGACTGGAAAACACTAGTCGAATCAACCGGAATTAAATTTAAAAAATTTCCTCTTCCTATTGAAACTAGATGGAATTCTTTATATCAATTGCTTCATACTTTATTACGTTTTCAAGATTTAGTTACTCCATATTATAATAATATTACAACACAATCTTTAATGCTAACTGACGATGATTGGAATATTTTGAGTAAATGTGTTTCTTTGTTAGAAATTTTTAAAGAAGCAACCGAAAAATTTTCTGGCATTAACTACCCTACTTCAACCATGTTTCTACCTTTGCTTTTCAATATGTTTTATAAATTTATTGAATAACGCGATTATTCTGTTATGCGTGATTTTGTTTCAAATATGGAAAACAAATTTTTAAAATATTGGGAAACTATCCCAATTGTGCATGGTTTAGTAACATTACTTGATCCTACTCAAAATCAAGGAGGATTAGACGTGTTTTTTTGAATATTATGCTAAATTTCTAAGGAAGAATGTTGACGATCAAAAGAAGTCAATCATGCATTCTATCCAAGAATTGTTTGATTTGTATGCTAGTGAACAATGTGATGAACCGAGTGCGCAGCCGGAGGAGATGCCGACATATAAGAGCAAAAGTGGAGCACTGAACTTCTTTCAAAGTTTGAAACGACAAAAGTTCAAAGGAAAATCGGTGACAAAAACCAATTACAATGAGATCCAAATTTATCTAAGTCAATATATTGAGACTACGGATAATTTCGATGTTCTTGATTGGTGGAAAGTAAATTCTAAACTTTATCCAGTGTTATCTGCAATTGCAAGAGATGTCCTACCCATTCAAAGTTCAAGTGTTGCTTCCGAATCAGCATTTACAGTATGTGGAAGGATCACTGGTGACCAAAGAACTAATTTAAAGCCAGAAACACATTCCATGCTAACGTGCCTACAAGATTGGTTTGCAGCAGAAAAAAAGAATAGGACCTCTGGCGCGATCGACGAATTCCAAAGCTCAAGTTCCGACGAAGATCCAGAATATTCAAAATATATTTTAATAAATCGTGATGAATTTTAGATGTTCAATTGTAAAAATAAATGTTTAAGTTATTCTGTTAAATTTTTTTAATGTAATCACAATTATTTGCAATCAAAATACTAAAAAAAAATTTCCATTAATATTACTAATTTTAATTATATAGTAAAATATAATAAATTAGAGTTCAGAACCGATTTGACCCGAACCGGAATCGGTTTATTAAAAACCGAACCGGTCTTGGTTTGGATTGGTTCCAAGTTCCGGTTCAGAACCGGTTCCTAACTCACCGGACCCATAACCGGTAGGAACCGGTCCGGTGGAACCGATAAGCATGCCTAGTTGGAGATAGACATGTTATGATTATGTTGCATGAAATTTCCATGTTACATATCAACTTAATGATCCATGTCATTCAGTTGTGTTGACATATGTGGCAATTGATGGGTTTAGTTACCTTGAGTATAGCAAAGATTGCTGTGATAAATCAAAAGAATATTTTCCCTATAAAAAAAATGGAGTGGTGATCACCGCTTGTATCCTCTTTCTATAATTATTTATACTTGCTACTCATTCAGTGTTGTATGATTATTTATAACAAATTACGCGATGCACATAATTTCCGCAGTTTTTGAGTTAATGTGTTTTTTATTTTATGGACTTTGATTTTTACACTTTATATTTATACCAGTGTTTTTATAACCGGACCGTTAATCGAACCGGTCAAGCCTTAAAAAATGGTTCAACCGGTTCAACCGAACGATCGAACCGGATCAATAAAATTAATATTTTATTTATTTTATATAATAAATAAAATTTATATAATAAATAAAATAGTAAAATATTGATTATTTATGTTTTTATAGTTTTTACTTAATTTTTAAGATGAAAATTACAACAAATATCCAAATAA
The DNA here is from genome assembly GCF_012295235.1 of Primulina huaijiensis. Taxonomy (NCBI): domain Eukaryota; kingdom Viridiplantae; phylum Streptophyta; class Magnoliopsida; order Lamiales; family Gesneriaceae; genus Primulina; species Primulina huaijiensis. The sequence goes on along the minus strand of NC_133311.1, from coordinate 15,412,838 downwards.
ACATCACTTTTCAAATTCAAAAATCCAAATTACACCTAACATGTAACCAAATAGTGATGACCAAGTTTAAGTGCCCAAGAAAACATCAAGTTTAATTATACAAAAAAGTAGCAAACATCAAGTTTCTTATACAAAAAAGTATCAAACATCCAGTTTCAACTTTCAAGTTGCATCCTTTGATGCCCACACCGCATCCAATTCTTGAAGTGTTCTTTCGTAGTCATTATCATCTTCATCCCCACCATCCAAAAGTTCTTCCAAGTCCAAAGAAGGTGTTTCTTGCATTTCACCAACACCTTTATCTAAATATTTTTTAAAAAATTAAAATAATACATGTTTAGCAAACAGAAAGCAAAAATTTGTTAAAAAATTTTTCCGGTTTTTCCGGTTTAACCGGGTTTTAACCGGTTTTTCCGGTTTAACCGGGTTTTAACCGGTTTTTTCCGGTTAAATCTGTTTTCCGGGTTTTTACTTATCTCCGGACCGGTCTGGAGGTCGGTTCGCGGTTGAACCGGTCCGGTCCTGTTTGGAGAACATTGATTTATACAACTATTATCAGTAAAAAGTTTAGGATAGTGTTATATTCGTCTTTCTACTTGATCTGGTCTGGTTTCCAAGTTTTTCCAGCTATCTATTAGTTCTCTCAATTGTAAGGATTCTCTCGAATTTTCCGTTCATCGATCATATGGAAAAATATTGATTGTTAAAACTTATCATCGTTACTGTAATAAAGTTTTTTCAATTATCGACGAAATTTAAGAAAACTCAATCTTCTTCCGCATATTACCTCTCAATTAATCAATGGTGTAAAACCTTTTCAATTAATCAAGGGTGAAACTTTTTCAAGAACAATTAAGTTTCTATGTCAACATAACATCTACTCGATATCTATATTGTGTCATCACTATTGATGTCGAAGGTTTCTAAGTTACATACGGTTCTCTAAATATAAAAACCGATTTTTTTAGAGTAGTTTAAATGTTGATGTCATTGTTCGTATTTCATATGAAATAACGATATAAAGAAATTCTATATTATTTCAAATTTTCCTGAAATCACATGGAAAGTTATTAGATTTAAAATCTATGGTTGCTTGGAATTCTATAGTGTTTCGCATGGGTTAAATTAAGGATACTACTTTAGCCGTTTATCTAATGATACATGTTTGGCCATATTAGCACTATCAACATCAATATTACTCGTGTATTGAGATATGAATTATTGGATACGTGATCATAGTATTACTCTAAGCAGGGACGTAGCTTCACTAGGGGCTAGGGTGGGTTTTAGCCCATCCTAGTCTCGGGATTAATGTATATATATAGTTATGCAATATTTTAGAAATTTTAGTCACTGAACAAAATTTTTATATATGGATTTCTATTAGTTTTAAATAATATAGCATTTGAATAAACTAAAAATATATAAATACTAAATAATAATCAAATTAAGTGATAATTATTAGAGTACAAATTTATATAACTAAATTATTTGAATGAATAATGTCATATGTAAATTCAATTTTTTTTACTTACTTTACAATGAATTTATTTTAAAAGTTCATTATTATAAATGATATTTATCATGTATCTTGATATATTAAATTCCTAAGATGATTTTTAATATTTATCTAGTTCATATTATACAAAATATAACAAAAAAAATAAAAAATACATTAAATAATATTTACATTTTCAATGTCCAGTCCACCCTATTTTAAAATCTTGGTTACGCCCCTGACTCTAAGGATAGTATATCATCAACCGTTCAATTTCTATCTGGAAATAGCATATATATTTACTACAATCATAAAATGTTTTAGTGTGCAATTGTTGCAGTATTCTTGAGTTAGTGAGGATTGCAAAGACGTTGACTAGAAATAACTAAAAATTAAGTATTTGAATATAATATAAAATTCTCACGATTTTAATTTATATGTTTCGAATAGAAGTATACGTGAGATAATATTCTTAACACACGATCTCATGAGTCAATTTTGTGAGATAAATATTCTATTTGAGTCATACTTTAAAAAATATTAATTTTTATGCAAAAAATGTTATTTTTTTTAATTGTAAATATGAATAATTTTGATCAATTTTATAATTAAAGATACGTGACACCTTATGACAGAAGATTGAAAAAATGGTTCTGTAAGCAAACGATAATTCGTTGACGCCGTCTTCTTCTTTACATATCAGAAATAAATACTTATGGAGTGATTTTTCTAACCTGCAAAAAAAGCCGTCAAAAAAATTTATATTTCAAATCTGTGGGCTATGAATGTTGACTTTGACAATATCCATGCACAACTATTTCTCAAGTTTTACAAGGGGAACCACGACCGAGTCTCTTAAGTTTTAAAAGTTTTCGTGTTTGAGTTTTAGTACATTAACTTTTAGTTATCGATTATTTTGATATAAGGAGTGTATTAATTATATACTTTTAAAGATTTTTATGGTTTTTTTTAAATGATAAACTTTTGTGGAGTTGATGAATTTTTATTAACTTTTTATAGAATTTCATAGAATTGTAAAACAAATTTCATAGACTCTTTATAGACTTTTTTTCAAGATTTTTGTAATTATTTTTTCTTTGTAGAATTACCCATCAAATCATATTTGTAGAGTTAATTAACTAATGAATAATATACATAATCTTTGAAAATTATTAATAGTCATGTGTAAACAGTATGTCAAATAAAAAAATAAACAAGACAATTATTTATACCTAAAAATAAATAATAAGTATGTTAAATTATTTGTAATTATGATATCTTTATAAAATTTTAATATATTTAATTTATTATAGTTGTTCTTATATATGTGTGTTGATAAACTTATAAAATTATATATCACACACAATTAAATTTCACTTATTAAAAATAATTATTATTTTTAATTTATAGATCGTCAATAAAATATTATAATTTTTTTATGGCAAAAACTTGCGTGAGACGGTCTGACGGTCTCATGGGCCGTATTTTGTGAGACAGATATCTTATTTGGGTCATCCATGAAAAAGTATTACTTTTTATGCTAAAAGTATTACTTTTTATTGTGAATATTGGTAGGATTGACCCGTCTCACAAATAAAAATTTTTGATACTGTCTCACAAGATACCTATTCTTTTTTTACTATGCAGTGTAATATTTTATTAAAGTTTTTAATAAATATAATTTTAAATTTTATGAGGTTTTGTGATTGGAACTCAAAAATAAATTAACGATGTTAATAATTTTGATTTTAAACTATTGTTAGCAATAAAAAATATGTTTTTAAAAAGTACAAATAAAAGAAAAATAAATAGATGAGAGAAGAATGAAAATTTTAGTGTTTGTATTGAGTATGTGAGTTTGAGAGATTTCTCAATTAAATGTACATCCAAATCTTTAGGTTGAATCAAAAATTTTTTTTGACATTTTATTGTTGTAACTTAGACTTTAATTCATATACTTAATAGAATTTCATGGAGTCATTAAAAGTCTATTAATATTTTGAATATCTATAAACTTTTGTAGATATCACATGACTTTTTAAAATTCTACAAAAGTAAAATTGAATAACACTAAACTTTTATAGAGTATATAAAAGTCTAGATTGAATACATCTGGACTTTTAAATTATATAAAAATTATTAAAAATCTAGAACCAATACACCCTCTTTGTTGACATGACATACAATTTTCGATACTACATAACATTTTCTAGCATCATATAAACATTTTTTTTTGTCTCGTAGATCTTTTTTTCATAGATATGTCACCATTCCAGTCAAATAGGGCTGAACGCCATATTTATGAGTCGTGTGTCGTAGCTAAGTTAGCTTCAACCCTTCAATTAATATATGGTGCTGTAATATTCTCCTTCCTTGTCTTACTTGAGTCCATTATCTTCCCTTGCTCCAATGGCTTACACTGTTAATTTCTGTAAAATGTTACATTTCATGTTGGTTCTTTTGCTTCCAATATTAGCCACAGCGCAGCCCTATCGCAACGTTTCTTTGGGTTCATCTCTCATTGCGAACAATGAGAATTCAGCTTGGCCATCACCATCTGGTGATTTTGCTTTTGGATTCCGACAGATCGTGCCTGGTGGAGGCTACTTGCTAGCCATCTGGTTCGACAGTATACCCGAAAAAACTATAATTTGGTCTGCAAATCGAGATAGTCCAGCTGCGGAAGGATCCAAGTTTCAGATTTTTACAGATGGGAGATCTGAACTTGATGATCCGAGGGGCCAGCCAATTTGGACTCCTAATCTGGCGGGCTCCGCTGTCGCATATGGCGCCATGCTTGACGGCGGTAACTTTGTACTGGTGGGCAATAGATCAGCTCTCTTGTGGCAAAGTTTTAATGATCCAACTGATACGATTTTACCGGCCCAGATATTGAAGGAAGGGGGTAGATTGGTTTCCAGCTTTTCGGAGACGAATTACTCCCGTGGGAGATTCATCTTTACGATGCAAGGTGATGGGAATCTTGTGTCTTACAACAGAAACTTCCCCATGGACGACAACATCGGTGCGTATTGGGCATCAAATACCGTTGGCAGTGGATTCCAAGTGATCTTTAACCAATCTGGCTACATCTTCCTTACAGCAGAGAATGGAACAATACTTGATTTTCTGTCTTCAAATGGCGCTTCAACCGCCCTATATTACCAGAGAATGATATTGGATTATGACGGGGTTCTCAGGCATTATGTATATCCCAAGTTTGGTAATTCAACAGCAGGAAGGCCGATGAGTTGGTCCGTTTTGCACTTCTTACCAGAGAATATATGTCTCAGCATACCACTCAATTCGGTATGGGGTGCGTGTGGCTACAACAGCATATGCTCCCTTGGAACTGATCAGAGGCCTTATTGTTTCTGTCCCACCGGTTACTCTCCTATCAATCCAAGTGACAAGATGAGCGGATGCAAGCAAGATTTCGTCGCACAGATTTGTGATCAAGAATCACAAGATGCATCACTTTTCAACTTCGTCGACATGTCTAACACCGATTTCCCTGGTGGTGATTACATGTCATATCAACAAGTCCAAGAAGATTGGTGTCGACAGGATTGTCTTGATGATTGTTTATGTGCCGCTGCTATCTTTAGAGGCAATAGTTGTTGGAAGAAAAAGTACCCTCTTTCGAATGGAAGACTTGACTCGAGCGTAGGGGGGAAAGCATTGATAAAAGTAAGGAAACGTAATGCCACATTAGCCCCTCCGGCTCATATTCCGAACAAGAGCAAAAGATCCACTCTCATTATCACAAGATTTGTTTATTGGATAAATTTTATTTATATGGGCTTATATGTGAATAATTATATGTTATGAGTTGTCTATTAAGTTAAGCCCAAAATAAAGTTATCAACCATGGTTTCGAGTTATTGGGCTTTAATGTATCTAATAGATTGTGGGCCTTTAATGTGTAGAGACACAAGTGTAATTTCTGTTTTTATGATGGTCTAAAACAGAAATATCAGAAGATAATGATAAATATTATCTATATATATGAGTCATGGTCCCCAAATCACGCTCTATCGCGTTTCCTATTCTCTCTCCCATTAAGAAAATAATTCAGAAGAGAAAACTAAAGGATTCTCTCAAGGAAAGCGCATGAATCAGGAAGATCAAGATACATTCTAAAGAATTCAGGATTATGACTTCAGACACGCTTCCGTTTACATTTTCAGTCAAATTCTTAATGATTTAACATGATGGATTCTACGGTTTATGGATTTTCCCAACAAGTGGTATCAGAGCCATGTTATGCTTGAATCATTGAGATTTGTTTAAAGTTTTGTATATTATTTGGATTCAGATCTGGAAAAGAAAATTTATTTAAAATTTTTGACATGGTTTCAGATCTGGAAAATATTTTGATATGGTTTCAGATATGGAAAATATTTTAGTTGAAAACTAAATCTTTTAAAGTTTCAGTTTTGGTAAAAAAAAATATTTTGGTTGAAATTTTTTAAAGATTTTGTATAAGATTTCAATTTTCTGTCCAGTTTTGTTCATCAAAAAATATTTTTGAGGAAATCGAAAATTTGTGTTAGAAAAAAAATCGTACGACTCGGGTCGACCCGTACGGATTTTCAAATTTTTTTTTGGGTTCAGGCTTATCTAGTTTAAGGATAAATATTCAATTGTTCAAATAATGATAAGGTTATATGTATTTTAAAAATATATTAATTGAAATAAAATGTCGTAAAAGCGACATCTTTTATGGAAATTGATTTATTTTGAAATATAAAAGGATTTTGGCATATGTGATTCATATGAATATTAATCAACCCAAAAGAAGGTTAATATTTAATATAATTACATATGCACTTATGGTGGTGAACGTGTGTATGATGATTATGAAGAGGGCCATTCCAGAAACATTCAGGGGCACAATGTCTAGCGACATTGCTACTGCTAAGGCTTTCTTTCAGGACCTCGAAAAGAGGTTTGCTAAAAGTGAAAATTGGTACACTTTTGGCAAGCCTCGTTTCAATGAGGTACAGGGGTAAGGGCAACATCAGGGAGTACATTATGAAAATGTCTCATCTTGCTTCAAGGTTGAAAGTACTGAAACTTGACCTCTCTGAGGACTTACTGGTGCATCTGGTTTTAATATCTCTTCCTCCTCAGTTTAACCAGTTCAAGGTGAGATATAACTGTCAGAAAGAGACTTGGTCTCTGAATAAGCTCATCTCGCACTGTGTTCAGGAAGAGGAAAGGTTGAAGCAAGACAAGACAGAAAGTGCTCATTATACCTCTACCTCGAAGGATAAAGGAAAGAGAATGAAGAATAAGGAAGCTGTGGATACACATCCTCCGAAGAAACAACAGAAGAATCCTAGTGATTCTCAAATTCCTGGTTGTTTTTTTTTTGTGGCAGTGATGGACATATGAATAAGCAATTCAGTAATTATCACGCTTGGCGTGCTAAAAAAGATATGCTTCTGAATATGGTTTGTTCTGAGGTTAATTTCACTTCAGTGCCTAGACACATGTAGTGGATAGATTCTGGTGCAACAACTCACATCAGTGTGTCTATGCAGGGTTGCCTGGATTGACGAAAACCAATCGATGCTGAAAGATTCATCTATGTTGGTGACGGCAACAAAGTTGAAGTTGAGACAATAGAAAAATTTAGATTATTGTTAAAGACTGAAATATATTTGGATCTTTATGAAACATTTGTTGTGCCATCTTTTAGACGGAATTTGATTTCCATTTCTGCATTGGACAACTTTTGTTATTCTTGTTCTTTTGGAAATGAAATATTCAATTTGTTTCTCGATTCAAAATCGGTTGGTTCTGGTTCTTTATCAAAGTACGATAATCTTTATTCTTTGGATGTTATTGCTTCATTTAATAAATCCCTGCAGACAAGTAGATGCACTAAAAGAAAATTAACTAGTAAGAACTCAGCTGCATTATGGCACAAAAGATTGGGTCGTATCTCTGAAAAATAAAATAAGGAGACTTGTGTCAGACGAAATTCTCGAACCTTTAGATTACACATATTTTAATAATTGTGTTAATTGTATAAAGGGAAAACAAATCAACAAAAGGAGATTTGAAACCAACAGGTGTTCAGGCGTCTTAGAACTTATACATACGGATATGTGTGGATCATTCTCTTCGGCTTCTTGAAATGGTCAACAATATTTTATAACATTCACAGATGATTTTTCAATATATGACTTCATATATCTCATTCATAAAAAGACACGGTCATTGGATGTGTTCAAAAACTATAAAGCTGAGTTGAAATCAACTTGGCTTAAAGATTAAAATCGTTAGATCTGTATGTGGTAGTGAATACTATGGAAGATATGCCGGTTCAGGTTAACAACGTCCATGACATTTTGCTAGATTCCTAGAGGAATACAGTATCGTCCCATAGTACACCATGCCAGGTTTGCCCACTATGAATGGTGTTGCTGAAAGATGAAACAAAACACTTAAGGGCATGGTGATGAGTATGATAAGTCATTCTACCTTACCAGAGTCACTCTAGGGAGAAGCACTGAAGACTGCAACATATATCCTTAACATGGTTCCAACTAAGGCAGCGACCAAAACCCCTTATGAACTTTGGACGGGTAAAAAGCCTAGTCTTAAGCATCTGCACATTTTGGGATGTCCAGCTGAGGCGAGACCTTATAGGTCTAATGAGAAGAAACTGGACTCAAGGATGATCAACTGTTATTTTATTGGATACTCTGAAAGATCTAGGGGCAACAAGTTTTATGATCCCACAAGCAAGTCGATTTTTGTTTCGAAATGCCCGGTTCTTTGAGGATGTTGAGTTTGCAGGGGGAGATAAAGTAAGGATATTGTCTTTGCAAAGAAATATGTAAATATTCTCATAGGTGTTTTGAACATTGATCAGGATCACATTCCTCACTTTGACCAAGTCAAGCACCTCCAGAACCTATGCCATTAAGGAGATGCACTAGAGAGCGGAGAAGTGCAATGCCAGATGATTACATTGTATTTGTTCAAGAACATGAGGCAGACATTGGACTGATGGAGGATGATCCTATTAACTTCCGTCAAGTTATGAAAAGTTCTAACTTTCAAAAGTGGAATGATGCCATGAATGAGAAGATAAAGTCCATAAAAGACAATGACGTATAGGATCTTGTCCCATTGCCTAAATGTACGAAGCCCATTGGTTGCAAATAGATATTTAAAACCAAGAGGGATTCGAAGGCAATGTGAAAAGTTATATGACTCGTCTTGTTGCTAAATGCTTTACACAGAAAGAAGACATTGACTATAAAGAGACTTTCTCTCCGGTTTCTTCGAAAGACTCTTTAAGGATTGTAATGGCTTTGGTGGCACATTTAGATCTTGAGCTCCATCAGATGGACGTAAAGACTGCATTTCTAAATTGTGATATTAATGAAAAGATATATATGGTGCAACCAGAAAATTTTGTGTCCAAAGACACAAATAATATGGTTGGCAAATTAATGAAATCCATATATGGGATCAAGCTGATATCTCGACCATGGTATTTCAAATTTCATCAACTGATCATCTCGTTTGGTTTTGAGATGAATTTATTCGATGATTATGTGTATCATAAGTTTATTTGAAGTAAGCATATTTTCCTGGCTCTATATATTGATGACATTCTGATCGCTAGCAATGATATAGAGTTGTTGCATGACACCAAGAAATTTCTAGCTAAGAATTTTGAGATGAAAGATTTTGGTGATGCATCTTTTGTACTGTGTATTCATATACATCGGGATCAATCTCGAGGTATTTTTGGATTATCTCAAAAAATCTATATCGAGAAATTTGTCATGCGATATGGGATGCAAGATTGTAAACCAACAGATACCCTTGTGGCTAAGGGAGATAAATTTAATCTCAAACAAAGCCCAAAGAATGATTTTGAGGAAAATGAAATGCAGAAGATTCCCGATGCATCTGCAGTGGTGAGTCTGATGTATGTTTAGGTTTGTACACGTCCAAATATTGTGTACGTGTGACATGAATATTGGGACGATATTTAAGTATTCCAGGAGTAGAATATTGGTAAGCAGTCAAAAAGGTTTTACGGTGCCTACATAGAACAAAAGATCATATGCTCATATATCGGAGGTTGAATCATCTTGAGATCATTGGGTATACTGACTTTGATTTTGCTGGATGCCAAGATAGTATGAAATCTTTGTTGGGCTACATCTACTCCTTGTTGGAGGTGCCATTTCCTTGAAGAGTGCTAAACAGACACTTATAGCCTCTTCCACCATGACAGCTGAGTTTGTAGCGTGTTATGAGACATCCAATCATGGAATATGGCTGCAAAATTCTGTCACGAGACTGCGCATTGTTGATGGAATTGAAAGGCCACTAAGAATACATTGTGACGATAAGTAGTTATGTATTCCAATAACAACAGGAGCTCGACAAAGTCAAAACATATTGACATCAAGTTTCTGGTTGTTAAAAAAAGAATTCAGAGTGTAAATTTATCTTTGAGCATATCGGTACAAACTCCATGGATGCAGATCCGCTTACTAAGGGACTACCACCAAAACAGTTTCATGAGCACACTCCTGGTATGAGTGTTATGTCAATGGAGAAAATTCAGTTTTAGTGGGAGTTCGTTATTTTAAATACTTTTCAGTTGTAGACATTTTCAGTTACAGTTATGTAAATTTATTTTTTGCAGAAATAAATTTCAAGTTAAGTCACACTCTGATTATGGTTTAAAGTTTGATCTCAATAAGGTTAAGAGTGAACCAGTTGGAAATAGTCATGTTACGGTCACATTGCATAAAAATTCCATGCTACACATCCATTTCATGATCAATGTCATTCAGTTGTGTTGGCATATGTGACCATTGATAGGTCCAACTACCTTGAGTGTAGCGAAGAATGCTTTGATCCTATGTTGATGTAATTGATGGACCAGATTGATTTTAGATACATATCGGAATGACAACAATTTTGAACTCATAAGGTTATTTTCACAAACGTAATTATAAGGTTGTACATATAACCCAAGTGGGAGATTGTTGGATCCATTTTATTTATATGGGCTTATATATGAATAAATATGCGTTGCTGGTTGTCTATTAAGTTAAGCCCAAAATAAAGTGATCAACTAAGGTTTCAGGTTATTGGACTTTAATGTATTTAATAGGTTGTAAGCCTTTAATGTGTAGAGACATATGTGTAATTTCTGTTATTATGATGGGCTAAAACATAAATATAAGAAGATAATGATAAACATTATCTATATATATGGGTCATGGTCCTCAGATCACGCTCTATCACGTTCTCTAATCTCTATCACATTAAGAAAATAGTTCAGAAGAGAAAATCAAAAGATTATCTTAAGGAAAGAGCGCGTAGATCTGAAAGATCAAGATACGTTCTAAAGAATTCAGGATTGTGGCTTCAGGTACGCTTCCGCTTAAGTTTTCAGTCAAATTCTTAAAGATTTAGCATGATGGATTCTGCGGTTTATGGATTTCCCCAACATTGTTCTGCTGGGAAGTTTGGTATTTGTCAACGTACTCCTAGTCGTTGCTTTCTTGTTGTTTAGTTTTCATTTAAAATGACGAGAATCAAAGATTCTTCATCCGTACTCGGCCAACATAATAAGTTTCACTTTCAAAGAATTACAAGAGGCAACAAGTGGATTCAAGGAAGAACTTGGTAGCAGGGCTTGCTCAACTGTGTATAAATGGACTCTGATGAACGAAAATGATGGTTTAGTTGCGGTGAAAAAGCTAAATAAGATAGCCAATGATTCTGCACAAGAACTGAAAGCTGAATTGAACTCAATCAGCAGGACTAACCACAAAAATCTGGTGCAATTACTAGAATACTGTGATGAAGGTGAAAACATGCTTGTCGTTTACCAATACATGAGTAATTGCTCGATAGCAAGCTTTCTTTTCCAGAACTCAAGGCCAAATTGGTACCAAAGTGTACAGATTGCATTTGGAACCGCAAGGGGACTCTGCTATTTGCATGAAGAGTGCAGCACTCAAATCATACACTGCGACATCAAGCCTCAAAATGTTCTCTTGGACGAATCCTTCGTAACAAAAATCTCGGATTTTGGGCTTGCAAAACTTCTAAAAGACGATCTGACAGTACAACTACCATGATCCGTGGAACCAAAGGATATGTAGCCCTTGAATGGTTCAGGAACATGCCTACCGAAAAATCAGACACCTTATAAAATTCCTTGCGTTTTATTAAATCGTTGGATCGGGCTTCAACTGTTACAGTACGTTCAAAGTAAGTTGAATAAATTATGAACGGTTGAGATCATGTTTGGAAGCGTTTTAACCTGCTTATGGATGAAAAATCGTAGGTATACTGTTCGTGCCTAAAATCTGAGCAGTTGTTTTGCGAATGCTATAAAAAATACTAACCGTTGGATTTTGCTGAAATTTGGATACGTTATTCAAAATATATGAAATCATATTTTGAACAATGTAGATCGGATTCTGAGAACCTAAGCGAGAGAAATAATTTTCTGAACTTGGACATAATTTTTATGACTGCAACAGAGTTTTGGAGCAGAAATTTTGAAAATTTGGAGCAAAAAGTCGACAATTGAGGTGTAAAATTTGAATGAAAGCTTCTCTTTTTTAAAGAGGGTGGTAAAAATCTTACCATAATTCGATTGATATCATTTCCTAATTTGGAGATGTTCTTTCCATAATTTCGAGATACTCTTTCCATAAATATTGAGATGCTTCTTTATTGAGAAAAACTGTCATGTATGTAGTATTTCTCAGCCTTAATATTATCGTGTATATTGCACTGGATTTCAAATTCCATGTATTTATTGGCTTTGAATTTTAAATACCATGTATTATTTAATATTTTTAAATTTATTATTTTTACAATAATATCGTAACTCGAAAATAAATTATTATACATGTCTCTATTTAAACAAATAATTACATGCCCAAAAAATTGGGTTCTCACACTAATGGGTTGGGCTATTAGCCCCATGAGTCCGGGGAAGTACGTGTCTATCTGCTAGTGTTGTCTCATATCTCTTAGAGATCAGTCTTACCTTTTCTCTACCGTCGGCTCTGTCTCTAGCAGAGACATTATTACCCGTTAAGATCTTGTGTCACTCTTTTACGACCTACTTAGCCAACCAGATCAAGCAACGTAACGTCAGCGGCTTGACGCACGAGAACTTCCCAGGAGGTTACACATCCTAGTATTACTCTCACTCATGCTCGCTTAACCCCAACATATACAACACTTTATGTAAAAATTATGTATTTAGTTTATTTTTAAAAATATTATTTATTTTGAAAATTTAAGGAACATCATTAAAATATTTTAATAATGTATTCAATCATAATATTAATTAGTCAAAACAAAGATAGTTAATTTTATAATGATTAAACTGTGAAAAATAATATATTTTTAAATAATTATCTAAAATATTTCAAACTTACCGTACAAAACCAAACAAAGTAAATTTATCATGGTCTAAGTAAAAGTAAAATTGTAATTCATTATTTAATATTAATATCGATCTCAATCTTAATATGTTAAATCAGACATATTACTGTTAATTGTTCCCTATTCCACATCATATTCGATCACCTTAGCAATCATAATTTTAATTTATATATAAACAATTATTCTATCAATGAGTCCGGAGATTTACCTAATACGTGTATATTGGAATATTTTGGCGGTGAGTTCAATCATTAGAAAAATATATTGGAATATTTTGTGTATCAACATAAAATCCCGTAAACGAATTTTTTATACAATTATTGTTGGAGTGCAATAATTATTTCGAATGGAAAATAATCGAAACTTTGTGCTTCAGTTATCGTACGATTTAAAATGTTCGAGTTATACATACATTCATTTGTTTAGCTATTCAGTGAACCAAAAAGATTAACTCACACTTTAATAAAATTATTTTAAAGCTATGAAGCATGTTGATTGAAACCCAAATTTTAGCTACTAACACAATTAAAATCACACTAATATTTATAAAATCTTAAAATTTTAAAATATATTTATTCATTTCTCTCTAAACACCTCATCTGCCTCACAATAATTTATGACCACATGAGACTCGTGGCTTACCCCAATGACTAACGAAAATATTAACAAGTTTTGACATACTAATGGGATCTATTTCCGTACGTAGCAGACAACATAAAAACTTTTGTGAAACAGTTTCATATTTTAATTTCGTGTGATGGATCTTCAACTCTACTCAAATCATGAAAAATATTAATTTTCATGCCAAAATATTATTTTAATGTTAAGTATGAGTCAGATCGACCTGTCTCATTGATATAGACCCATGAGACTGTCTCATAATAGACACACTTTTAATCACAAAAACTCTTATGAGACGGTTTCATAGGTTAATATTTTTGTGAGACGAATCTTCAACCCGGTTCAATTCATGAAAAAATATTATTTTTTTGCTAAAACTATCATTATTCATTTTAAGTATGAATCAGATTGACACGTCTTACGAAAAAAGATATGTGATCACGGAAAAAGATACGTGTTACCGTCTTATAAAAAACATATTCATATATATATATATATATATATATATATATATATATAAATATAAATAAATTTTTTAAAACTTTGTCGTACATAACGTTATGAGACCAAAAAATTGGATTTTGTGTGCACCTAAAGCTGATGAATCAAAGAGAGTTGATTCAAATGAACGGTTCCTAATTTCGCAGGGCTTCATCTAATAGGAGATTTATTTTTTAACGTAGAATTATATTGTTCAATCATTCACCTATTTTTTAATTCAATTTGGATTTATGTTAATAGTGATTTTTTTTACTTCATTTGATTGTTGTTTTGGGGAATAAGAAATGAACTCGATCGATCAAGAAAAGTTCCAAAATATGAACTATTGGAATAGCTAGAAATCCATGTCGTTTCATTTCGCGGTTTATTCTCTTGATTTGTTCCTATCTTCTCATATTTTTTATCAATGAGTTTAAATGTTAATTCATTGAGATAATCTATATTTTATTTTTTCAAATTGTTTAAATTTTTATTATTATTCGTTCACAAATTATTTACCATATCTTCTACCCAGATTTGTTCCTATCTCTTCCTATTCTCACTCAATAATTTCAATTTTTAGATTTCAAATGCAATTTACATTTTAGAGTAGGTCTCATGTGAGACTGTCTCACGGATCTTAATATGTGAGACGGATCAACCCTACCGATATTCACAATAAAAAGTAATACTCTTAGCATAAAAAGTAATGTTTTTTCATAGATGACCCAAATAAGAGATCCGTCTCACAATTACGATCCGTGAGACCGTCTCACACAAGTTTTTGCTTACATTTTATGTTACCTATATCTCTTCATATCTTTTTTTTCCCTTCATGAATTATATTGCTACTTTTTTTCTCAATTGTTGTTTTATTACATCATAATTCATATTCCAAAACTAAGATTCAATCCTAAAGCTGCTTAAATTTATTGAATTCTATATTTTCATATTGATGGTGATATTGATAGCAATACAATTATTGCTAAAAAAAATGTGTAGTAAACCAATCCTTATATCTAATATTAGTATATATTATACACCGTATTTAATATAAAAGATCGTCACATTAAAATATATATCAATTGGTTATACTCAAGCATCATGTGTGCGCCGACTGCTAGTATATATGAAAAATATAATACATAAAGACAAAATTTGGATGAGGTTGTGTTTTATCTAATTTTATAACTGATAAAATAATTTTTTTCTTTAAAATAAAATTGTATTATGTGTTGGTTTCTATTTACTTCACTAAATCATATGTAATTTTTTTTATCGGTCAAATGTATTTATTTTTGGAATCAACATCATCATCATCGATATTGCATAAAAATGCAACTAAACAATCTACTATGCAACATAACTATTGTTAATCTCACAAAACACATATTAGATCATCTCACGTGTCAATTTTGTGAGATAGATATCTGATCTGACCTGATCCATGAAAATTATTATTTTTTATATCAAAAAATATTATTTTTCACTGCACGTATAAACGGGGTCGACCTATCTCACGTTGATATATGAAAATGTTTCACATGACACTTAATCTAATAATATTTCTGAGATTAGTTGTCCAACAATATGTGGTGGCCGAAGGATACACAACAAACATGAATTCACCAGTCCTTTGAGTTATCCTCCTTTACTTTATTTTTGTCCTTTTAACTTTTAAAATTTAGGTCTTAGTCTTGTGATTTTGTTTTTGTTGGTTTTTTTACTATGACATGTCAACACTTCAACGAATTAGAAATATAATAAAAACCGACAAAAACAAAATTACAGGACTAAAAATAAAATGACAATAGAACACATGACAATTTACTATGCAAATTTCCTCAAAATTTAAATATATACCCTAATTTAAATGTAATATCAATTGAATTTATCTGTGACATTTCTTGGTCATTTATAGCTTTGGGGTGAAATCTTTATTTGTCAGCAAAAATATATTGTTTGTGCATCATGCATAACAAGATAAATTTTGTACTATTTATTTCTTGGGGCATCAATGATTATATTTAGTTTTAATTTGAACTAACATATTTATGTCCAATTGATATCTTTGGAGCACTTAATTATATAGCAACTTCTAGAAAGAAGAGTAAAAATTAAAGGTACTATCTAGAACATTTGATGATACCAAAATTTTACATCGGGTTCGGTCTGGAGAGTGGAACTTCAAATATTCACAGATGAATGTGTCGGGTTGGTTTCCTGAGTTCTGCACATATGAAAATAAAGTTAGGGGGCGCCGGAGAGTTTTTCGATGTGACCCCTCCGATGCTTATATCAGTATGGGGATCAAACTTAATAGTGATATAATAGTGCCAGGTGAGTGAGAGAATGCGAATGTGTAAAACTGTAGCATATACCTGATATTTATAGAGGATGATTCAGTTACTTTGGTGGAGTAGGATTCTTGTTGAGATAGAGTCTTACCTGAGATTGGAGACTCCAAACACTAGAACTCTATCCCGACGAAGGCTAGGACTCTCGTCTTATCCTAACCAGATTTACCCGAATTCCGGATTTACCGAGACCTTTATCTGTCTGCGATCATATCTTCATATCCTTTAAAAACGTCGGGGCTCAAGACTCCCTGTCCTTTCGATGGGCTCGGGTTTCCGATAGTGGGCTCGGAATTATGGCTTGGCCTCCTGATAGTGGTAGGGCCCTGTTAGGGGTGGGCTCAGGTCCATCAAGTTGTACCAAATTTAGGGAACATCAATAGTATACCACTACTCTAGTCTAAACGAAGTATGAAGTTTAAACTTGAGAAAATCTGGTCAGACTCATAGCCCATTTTCCGTGCTCCTCTTCCTTCTCTTCGAGCCTTTTATATTTATTTTATGTATATATTTATTATTTCTTTTTATTATTATTATTAATTTTTTTTGTGTGTGTTTCTTTGATCCTGTGTGGCACATCGGACGGTCCCAGAGTCGGTCTGCGTGAAGAATATGTGGACGATGATGATTCTCTGACAGCTCGGTTTTCAAGGCGACAGTACGTCTGCCCGAGGAAATCCGGGCCCTTGGCTTTAGGCTATCGGAAGACGGTCCCAAGACCCCTGTTCCCTATAAATAAGGGGGTCTCCTGAGTTTGTTTTCACATTTCTTCCATCTGAGCTGTTACTCTGCCGAAATTCTGAGCAAATTCCCGACCAGCCAACTTCTCACCCGAACCCTTGAAATCTGACCCTTTCTTCAGTAAGTTTATTCATTCTAACTTCGCGTTTAGGTTTTAAGATGTCTTCTCCTAATAAGTCAAATATCCAAGAGCTATTAGACTACCTAGACAAGGCCTTTTCCCCTACGGGTGAGTCCGAGCCCCCTAGATTCGAGCCAGGACCCTCTGGACCCTTAGGAGCCGACGAACATAGGGGTGAGAGTGAGAACCCCGAGCCTCCTCCCCCTGAGATCCGAGTGGAAAAATCAAGGAGACTGAGGCAACTAAAGGTCGACGAACTGCTGGATCCTTCCTCCTCGGATGAAGTTGAGTTTCCCTCAGTGGAATCTTACTATTGATCCTAAACTACTATTCCATCACATAAATTTAGTCTTATTACAGATGTATCGATGCCATTTCCACTTTCCATCTTCGATGGGTTCCGTAAAACAAAAAATGGTACATTTTCCTCTAGCAGAGGCTGTGCTTTACGAGATCGTGATAGAAGATGACTTCTATCTGCTTCCTCAGAGCCAGAAAAGAACTTTGGATCAGATAATTTCAAACAATAATGTGACAAATTCAAGATCTAGGCTTGATATCCGGCTTGACGCCGAGCAAATTGTTGATGATGTTTCAGAAGAGGTTATGGAGGACGACTTTCTCATTTGATCATACATATATATAGGTCGCAATAGAATCAAATTATGTTACATCCTACTATATATGACTACTAGTTTCAAGGATTGATCTTCCCCTTAAAATAACATTGATATATGCTGTGAGAGAGATCTATATATTTCCTTTGCCAAGACCATATGAACGTGAAGCTGTGATGATAGAACACTTGAAAAACCAATATGGCTAAGACACGCGTTGGATCCACATCTTTTTTTTTATTATTATTATTATTTGGTATTCATATTTAATTACTTGCAAGCTCTAATTAGATCAGTTTTTAATTAACAACAAATTGTACTAGATTATATTATTTGTGGAATGATATTTACATTATATTTCGAGACTTAAAATATCTATAATTATGAATCCATAAATTAAGAGAGTTATTTATCTTATATTTTAAATTAACGAGTTAATATATTTTTATGTTGGTGTATTGTACATAAAGATGACCGCTGACTCGAAGATCGCTAAATAATAATAAATCATATATACACCAAATTGAAAACGAAAAGAACTTGTAAATGAAAGAAGGGTCGCACGAAAGCTCCATTAGCATATGTATATAAACCGATTCAATATCATAAATTTTCAGCAAGTACTTGGGAAAACCATATAAGAGGCTAAGATTGAAACAAGTCAAATTCTGAAAATAAGAACTGAAGAGAAAAGAATCCATCCATTTGCAATATTAATGAGCTAGCTACATCTTTCCCATCCACCACATTCTACTGTAGGCCTCTTGTCTCAGTTCCTCCCCGGAACAAAGCTTTCTTGAAGATGATCAACGTTGTCCGGTAACGATGGGAGGCCCGGGCTGGAATTGTAGATTTCAGGATAAAGAAAATTGTTATCGCCGAGCTGGTCGAAATCGTAGAATGATGGAATAGGTCCGAGATCGACCATTGCATCTGAAATGGAAGCAGTAAAACTGCCAAGTACACTTTCGATCTCCCCAAAAACTTCTCCAGAACTTTCATTACAATAATTAAGCCATCCACCATGATGATCGTTCTCTGCTTGTTGTGCCGGTAGATTTTGCTGTTGGATTGGAAGATTTTGCTCGTTTTGTTGCGCCGGCAACACCAAAGGATTGCACTGCTCTGGAATCATGTTGTTTTCCCGAATCCCATGGGATCTGTTGTAAATGCGGCAGAGAACACATTTGTCTAGCTGCAAGAGTCGAGAAGGAACACAATTTAGTATTTTTATATTTAGCATCAAATTAAATATTTCAAAAGATGAATGAATTTTACCAGCATGTCCTCAGGGCTCGTGATCATATGTTGTGTTGAAGGCTTGTCAACTACGTACTCGTGCATGATCCAAGTAGTCTTTTTGCCTTCAGGGGACTTTCCTTGATAAAAGACTAAAGTTCTCTTGAATCCAATGCAGAAATTGTTGTCATATATTGGTTTATCAGCTGCAGTGGCCCTCCAATACCCATTACCAGCGGCTCGATTAGGTCGGTTCCCGTTTGGATACTTTCGGTCTCTCTGGGTAAAGAAGTACCATTCATTTTCTCCCAACTTCGGATAATATCCTGTAATTATAATTAAGAATAAATAAATAAATAAATAAAAATAACCTTGTAGGAACAAAAAAGAACGTCAAAATTAAACATGCAAAGGACAATATCAAAGGTCTAGGCTTCATTCTTCTCCGGTGGATGGATGTTGGGAATAATTAAATAATGACTATCTTCAAGCTTCGTCTATCGGCCAATATTATTCATTGGCCTCCGATCCCGACGAACCCACTTTAACGGTTTTTCATGTATACATATGCGATATATATGTATGTATATATAAAAAGTACGAAACAAACGAAATTAGCTAGGAATTAAGAGCCTTACCAGTCAACTCCTGCGGATCATACTTGTAAAGATTGACGGTGCAGATATCGAATGGGATCGGCTCGTTATTGAGCTTCTTCTTCAAGTATTGATTAATGAGGTCTTGGTCCGTCGGGTTGAAGCGAAATCCCAGAGGAAGATCTTCAAGTTGTTGTGGGATTAATGAAGTTCGACCTTCTTCGTCTGGGCCGCGTGGTGTTACGAGATCTTTGTCAACCTCCATGGCAAGTAATTAAATTCTTCAATCTGAAANATATATATACTTGTACGTGTGCGCTACCGAAAAATCTAAATAAATCTCATGGATAGATGATCCAATCAAATCCATTTACATGATCATATACCGTACTCTAAATTTTAAAATATAATTTATCTATATTTGATATAAATATATAGTATAAAGGGTATAATGATATATATTCTTGAAACTATCTTTTTGAACAGTATTTTGGATAGAAAAATTGTACTAAATATGACATATGGGATAAAATTTTGAAACCTTGGGTTTATCATTGAGTTTATTTTGGTAATTTTTCAAAAATTTTATCTTCGAGCTAGGAAATCCAAATAATTAAGTCTGGAATTCATATAAAAAAAAAATTAAATATTACATATACATGTAGCCAACGTGGCTTCTTCAATAATATTTCATATTAAAAATATCGTTGAATTAATATCTTAATTAATATCTTATTTATTTTAGGGAAATTGATTATTTTAGTCTATTTCAAAGTCATAATTTTAAAAATGGCCTTCTTTATTACATAATTTGCATTATGTCTTATATAATTTAAAAATCCTAAAATACCCTTTTTCTATGACCACACATGTTCCATTTTCTTGATTTATTTATTTAATTATCTATTTTTTTAAAGAGTTGATTTAACATTTGTTCTGTTTTATTTAATTTATAAAATATTTTTTTAATACTACTTACTCATATCAATAAACATATTTTAATAACATTATGAATGGTTAGTTTGGATTAGTGCATACGAAAACAACAAAGTTATAATATTTTAATTACGATTGTTGCTCATGAAAATAATCAAGTCAAATATTAAAAAAATTAAAATCAAAATTACAGCAATCAATTCTAGGCAATATATTCTAATGATTTGACATAAACAAAATTAATAACAAACTTATTTTGTCATAACCCATATACCTACTCACACAGTAATATCAATATAAAATCAATTTTTTTTACGTAAAAGTTAAGTGGAAAAAAAGAAATTCATACTTGTTTAAAAAAATAAGATTGATGTATTTCACAGCCGCATCTATACGCACGAAATTGATGAGATAATAAAATAAAGAGTTTGAGATGAATAAATTGATAGTGAATATGATTTAAAAGATAGGGATATCTTTGTAATTTGATATGATAAAAAGATTATTTTGGTAAATTAATTTAAATGAAGACTAAATTTGATTATAGCAATGGTGTAAAGTCTATTTAGGTAAATCTCTCTTTATTTTATTAACAATTCGTGTTCTAAACAATATATCGTAACACTTTGTTCAACACATACATGGATGTGCAACACATACATGGATGTGCAACACATACATGGATGTGCATAAATTTTGTTCAACACATACATGGATGTGCATAAACTTTGAAATAAAATAATAATCTTATTTTAATTTATCTTTTGCACATCTTATTTTTTAATATTTAAATTAACAATCGTATTTAATTATTATTTGCGAGCTCAAAAATCAGTTCTTAATTAACAACCGATTTTACTAGATTATATCATTTGTGGCATGATAAGTACATTTTGAGACTTCAAATATTTATAATTTTGAATCCATATATATTTCATATTATAAATATATCGTTGAATTAATATTTTAATATCCTATATAATTAATTAACAACTTAATATATTTTATGTTTATATGTTGTATATATACTAGTATTTCACTTGTGTTATGCACGGACTATATCTCGTATATAATATAATTAAAAATTGAGACATTTAATCAAGACTGACTTCGGATATTTAAATATTTGATGTGGGTATTGGATTATTAGTTTTGTGGGTAAGATATTTAAAAATGTATTTTGAAAGTTGTATTGTAAGTAATGAAAATATTTATGTGAATACACATATATTAAAATCGAGTAATTTATTCTTGGTAGTATATCGAAATATTTATTTTATATAAATACCCGACTTAAGTCATTAAATATTGTTTTGGAAATATTGTTTTATGATCAATATTCGACATTTAATCAATGCTGACTTGAATAACATTTAATATCACTTGACACAATTTTCAAATCATACATATATTATTATCGATTATGTCAACTCCATTTTTAGAATAGAATTTTGGATAAAAATGTAGTATTTTTTTATATTTGACTGAATTTTATGCTTTTATATATTTATAGATGTATGAACTTGGACATGTCTTTGTTGTGTCTTACACTAAAAACTTTAAAAATCTAATTACCATGTTTGTATTGAATAGTGTAACACAGTCGTGTGGTCTCCATCTTCGCATGGTTTCAAGATTTCTTTTTAAAATTGAAAATTTCGATGTATCACTAGTAGAATTTTGGGTTTTACTTCGTCACTAGTTACTTCGGCGATTGTTAATAATGAAGTAGTATATACCAATCAACTTCGGTAATAACATCGACGAAGTAAAAAATTATTTTTTACTTCACAATTTAAAAAACACGGACTTCACTTCTAATTATAGTCTAGTTTGTGTATATACATTTTTATTAAGGATATCATGTAAAGCAAGAACAATATGAGTTAATAACGTCGATCATATCGACGTACCATCTTCTATGTAGTGTTTCAAAACATTTTAAAAAATAAAATATATTGTGTTGTCGTCCTCGAAAAAGCTATGAAAATTTTCAAGTAAAACTAATAGGATTTTAAACATTAAAAATATTTTTGAGACGGAATTTTCTGTCTCGATCCGTCTCTGAAGCCTTGTTTTCCTGTAGTGAGGATAAAAAATTGTTGATTGAGATGATATTTATATAGTTTACATGCCTCTATGTAATTTGTTATATATGAGTCTTAGATATACGGTGGTTTTTATTATAATAAGAATCATAAAAATATTGGAGAAAACTAAACAAAATTGAGAATATATACTATGCCCAGAAGGAGGAGTGGTGCAAATGATCTGCCATGTCCATGCGAAAAAAGGACTAGTCCAGCAGCTGAGATGGTGAATCTCTCGTGGCCCACGCAAAGTGCCGAACGTGCATGCGCACGACTTCGGCCTGTGCGAGTGCTAGCTGATTCTGGAGAACTTTTACTTGTTGTTGCAGTGATGATATCGTTACGTCCAAAGATCGGGATTAGTCGACACCGACGTTATTCGGCAATCACATAATCGTCAAACAACAAGCATCGCAGTACAATATAAACCAAAATCAGTTTATTTTCTCATAGTCAACAAAATAATTGTCTTTACAACTTAAAGGCCAAAATAAACTGGAAAAAAAATGTCTTAAAAGTACGGAAGCGATAAACATAAACTAATCTTTAAAACTTCGGGGATATCTCGAAATCTTCTACTATCCCAAAATTGCTCTTGTTCCTCTTCTTCAATTTGCTTTTTGATCTTATCTGGGGGGAAGGAAGTAAGGGGTGAGTATTTTAAGAAATACTCAGCAAGCGGAGACCCGATTGAACACATACATAACAATATACATGATTTTGAAGGAAAGAACATATCATGCGGAAATAATTTAGTACAACATACTTCATAAACATAGACATCCTTTCTTATTCTTAGGCACTGAAATTCACCTACTTTTCCATGGTTTACTGACGTCAATCTTTAATTTTTACTCCTCTAAGGGGGCGAGGCTATATAACGGTTACATCCCCACCGCGTAAGGGTCATATCATATATTTGGGATTCCCTCTCATATCCGGTGGAATCCTCACAGTGCCATAACATAATTCACATGATCATCATATCAATAAGGGAAAAAAATGAAATAACAATGCTTGATCGAAATTTCAAAGAAACGAAGAAGAGCGTAACAATTTCATGATTTGAAATCAAACCCATTTACAAAGAACAAGTGTGGCAAACAAAAACTCACTTACGAATGAATACATATATAAGAAAAGCCCACTTACGAAAGACAAGTGTGCAAATTATAATATAGCAAAAACCCACTTCGTGTCTGCAAATTATAATATAGCAAAAACCCACTTACTCTTTATTGATCTTAAGTAACGTGGAAGAAGATTAAGTGTGATACTCGAACTTCAATGTTTTACACTTGTCTCGAACTAGATAGAAATTTGGTTGTTGCAGGTGCTTCCACAGTTGGACAACTTTTGTGCTTGGTTGGTGGTGTGAGTTCTCTAGCATTTGGCTACTATTTATAGGCCGCCAATATGAGTAGTTGAAAGGTGCAGCCTTTACTACTCATTTAATGGCTGTTAATCTAGATTTTAAGGACATTTAGTAGCTACTATGGTGGTCAATTGCTCATTAAATTGTCTGTTACAACTCGTCTCAATAATGGTAGTTAGATGCTCATTAAACCGGCTGTTACAACTCGTATCAATAATGGTAGTGAAATGCTCATTAAACCGGCCGTTAGAACTCGTCTCAATAATGGTGCTCAAATGCTCATTAAACCTACCGTTACGACTCGTCTCAATAATGGTGGTCAAATGCTCATGAAGCCTGCCCTTACAACTCGTCTCAATAATGGTGGTCTTCAAAGATATAGTTCGGACACACCCGTACACTGTATCTCTCACTCTTGCATTCACTTCGTACACCATGGAACTTATGAAATCACCTCTCTGATGCTCAGGTAATTCCTACATTAATTTCCTAATTTTTAATGGATTATAGATTAATTAAATTTAAGGGAAATATTTTTTTTAATCTTTTTTATTTGGTTTTTTTTCAATTTTGATGTTCTATATTATCAAAATTAAGATTTAGTACTGTATTTTTACTTTTTTTATTTTGGTAATTTATTTTATTATTATAGTTTTTTCATAAAAATGCGTATGAAACGTCAGCGACACGTGAAAAATCGTCTAAACTTGTTTGAAAAGCAATATAAAATACTGGAATTGAAAATTTCCATGTATGTTTGGTTTTATAGTCTAGTTTGCACTTTAGTCGGACCCTTTTCCCGTATACACGTATATGCATTTGCATTTCAGACGGACCTTTTTCCTGCATATATGTTTACTTGTTGTTCTTGCATGCGGTGGCTCTACTTTATATTTGTTTACTGTTGATTTGGTTTTGTGGTTGTTGGATGATGGGTGTGGAATAAAGATGTGTTTATATGTGATGTTGTGTATTGGATGTTGGGAAGGAGTTTTCTGTTGGTTTTCTAATCCAAATAATATCACTCATTTCACCAATTTCTAGTAAAACAATATGTTGGCTTAAGAACTCCCCACTCGTGATTATTTCCTCAATCGATTCCCTAGCGAAACAAAATGAATCCAATATGATAAAAGTGGCCTACTGGCCAATTTTATTTGATCATTTTCATTTTTGAATCATAACCAACAAGTATTTACATTGGTGGTCCTAATGCCTACTTCAAATAAAGTATTACAACAGAGAACTAAATACATACAAAAATGGCTAATTAGCTTATTTTTATACCAAAATCAACTTCCGGGTTCTCTTGTGGTTATCATAGCACTCTAATCCTACCTTTTTTCTTTCTTTATTCTTCGTTATCTTGTCCGATGAGCTCAACTCCCCGCTCTTTGTAATTTTTCCTTGCCATATTTTAGGTGGCTTAAAGGCCTATCTCATGGGTCTGTCACTACACATGCAAACAACCAATTTATACAGTGGTTGTACGGCCTACCTTATCAATGATTTCTTGTAACATAAGAACGTTCGAGACATCAACTGAATGCATGTATATAAGTGGCCATAAGGCCAACTCCCTTCGCATCTAATTTCCTTTCAAGTTGCCCGAAAGCCACCGCGGACTCGAATTATCATTATTCAAACAAAATTCGGTCACTGAAAGTGGATATAGAGTCCACTTGGTTCCTAATATTTTGCAATTTGCAAATATCAAAAAACAAAGATGTGCCAAAGTGGCCCAAAGGCCAACTCCCCATTGGGTATTAGCATCTCTGCTTGCTTTACTCACTTGCTCTTTCTATTTCTTTTCTCACGCTTGGAAAATACGTCTTTGGATACTTACCATTTATGCATCTTTTGTGTTGTTGACCATCTAAACTTGATAGCAAATATGCATTTCTGTCTAACACCTTATACACTTTGAATGACCCCTCCCAATTGGGATATCATTTGTCCAGCTCCCTATCCTCTGTTCCTAAAGGCAGTATAGCCTTCCACATTATTTCTCCTTCATGGAAGCTTTTCTTGTTAACTTTCTTGTTGTAGATTCTCACAACTTTTTGTTTTTGTAACAGTAGAGCATTGTATGCTTGGATTCTCAACTCATCTATTCTTCTAACTCCATGATCATTGCTTCATTATAATGTTCAGGATAAAGTTTATTTTGTTTTGCCATTCGCATTGATGACACCATAATTTCCAATGGGAGCACTGCATCGTGGCCAAAGGTAAGGGAAAAAGGGCTCACTCCAGTGGCAGTCTTCTTGGATGTTCTGTATGCCCACAAAGATTCTGATAATAGCTGTGGCCAATCCCTGGGATTCTCTTCCATCATTTTCTGTAGAATCTTTATTAAAATTTTGTTCGATGCTTCAGCCTGCCCGTTGGATTGTGGAGGGGATGAATTTCTCAATTTGATTCAATAGTCTTCCGCAAATTTTCTCATATTTGAACCCGTGAACATTGTCCCCTGATATGTGGTTAATGACTCTGGAATTCCAAATCTATGAATGATATTATCTTTCACATAGTTAATGGCATCCTTTTGTTCCGCTTTCTTCAAAGGCACTGCTTCTACTCATTTAGTGAAAAAATCAGTGGCCACAAGGATAAACGAATGGCCTTTAGATAATGCAGGGTAAATTTTACCTATTAAGTCCATGGCCCAGCCTTTGAATGGCCATGGTTTGACAACGCTATGCAGCTCATCCGTCAGAATTCTTTGGATGTTTTCGTGTCTCTGACGTGGTTGACATCTCTTAGTATATTTGATGCAATCTTTCAGAATAGATGGTCAATAACAGTCATACCTTCTTATCAACCATCTCATCTTCACTCCCGATTTGCAGGCGTGTCAAGTGCAAAAATATACCAATTTGTGTAAAAAAAATTAAAATCTAACTTCTAAAAATCACGACGATTATGGACACTAAATTTGACCGTTCGTTATAGTCTCCTAAACAAATACATCAATAGAACTTGATGAAATAAACTCCCAACATGATTGTGTATCAACAAATCAATAGAAAATTACAAAAACATGAAAAATATAACAAAATATTGCTAGAATATGTACGATGATGTAAAAATATGACTGAAAAAGCATGAAAAAGCTTGACTAAATCTATGAGAATTCTACAAAGAGTTGTCTAGAGTTTTTGCGATGTGTGTTGTGTGTTCTCTCTGTTCTGGCGATTGCCTCTTTTTCTTCACTGCGTGGTGCGGTTTCTTCCACTCTTCGCGTGACTAATTATCTGCACATGTTCTTTTTCCACAATCTCGTCCCACTCTGCACGTTGTTTGATCTACTCAAACAAATTTTGAATTGATAGATTTTTTATCTGATCTGCTTCCTCCATTTATCTTCTTGAGCTTAATTATATTTTGGACCCAATTAAAATTTGACCCGTACGCACTCATATTATAAATCTCTCGTACCATTAATAAATGATTACGAGAATTCTAAAATCAAATAGAAAAGACCATCAATAAAAAAATATAAGCTATTACCATCACTATCAACAACACATTTTATTTTCTCGATACATTTTATTTTTCTTTTAAATATAATTAATATGGACCAATTTTTTTACGGCAAAAACTTGTGTAAGACAGTCTCACGGGTCGTATTTGTGAAACGGATCTCTTATTTGGGTCATCCATGAAAAAATATTACTTTTTATGCTAAAAGTATTACTTTTTGTTGTGAATATGGATAGGGTTGACCCGTCTCATAAATTATGATCCGTGAGACGGTCTCACATGACATCCACTCTTTTCTTACACAAATTGATTTCTCCATTCAAAATTTTGGATAAACCAAGGTAACAAATATCATATCTTATCGTATCATATCCACGTTCACACAAGAATTTCAGATAATCCCAGGGAAAATTGTTCATATAAAACAGAAAAGCCATCACATATCATTAACATTCTTGATTCTAACAATTTCCAACAAAAGAAACCAAAATAACCCAGAAAATCTCACACATTCCGCCTCTATGTTAAGCTCTCTCACCCCTAATCCTCCTCGCTAACTGAATATCCTTAGGCATAATGGTGACCCTTTTGGCGTGAATAGCGCACAAGTTCGTATCCTCGAACAAACCCACCAGATAGGCCTCTGCAGCTTCCTGAAGTGCCGCCACGGCGGAGCTCTGGAAGCGAAGGTCGGTCTTGAAATCCTGGGCAATCTCTCTCACAAGCCTCTGGAATGGCAGCTTCCTGATTAGCAGCTCGGTGCTCTTCTGATATTTCCGAATCTCCCTCAGAGCCACCGTCCCCGGGCGGAATCTGTGAGGCTTCTTCACGCCTCCGGTGGCCGGGGCGGATTTCCTCGCCGCCTTCGTCGCCAGCTGCTTCCTGGGTGCCTTCCCGCCGGTGGATTTCCTCGCCGTTTGCTTCGTACGCGCCATCTATGGGGATTTCTGGGGATGAAAAATTAATGGGATTTCCTGCTACTGGAGAATGAAAATGGTGATGTTCCTTAAGATTTTGGCTGGAATTTAAAGGCGAAAATTGAGAGGGAATTGGGGATTCTCTTTGGGGAAATGGAGAACCCGGGCTGTTGGATTTGATTTGAGTGGACGGTCTCGATTGCGATCTGAGTGTTTAGTTGAATAGCCAATGGAAAACGATATTTTGTGGGTAAAACTTGTTGATTCTATGGTAGCTTCGATGTTATATGTGGGGTACTGTGCTCACATGGTTTGGATGGATAAGATTCACACACATATGTGATTTTAAAAAAATTAGTGGACCCCATGTATGTGTGGTTAAATTTGGGCCATTTATTTTATCATATGGTAGTGCTCCTACATGTAGGATGGAATCAACCTGATTTGATTCTACTAACAAGGATTGCTTTAATAATTTACTACTTATTACTCAATAGAAAAGCAATAAGTAGGGATTTACTATTCGTGAATTATTCGAAGCTCGATTCGATAAAAATTTGTTTGAACTCGTTTAAAGAGGCTCGTAAAGATAACCAAACCAAGCTCAAACTTTACAATATTCGGCTCGTTAGCTCGTGAACATGTTCATTGATAAGTTCAAGAGTCATATTTTAGATGAAAAAATAATTGTTTTGATATTTGATTTATTGATTTAACACATTACTTATGAAATATATAACAAAATCTATTGAAATTGTTTATTATAATAAATTTACAAATTTTAATAAGATTGTTATATTTTTCTCTAATTATATAATTTACTTTTAATGAAGATTTAAATGTATAATTCATATTTATTAAGCTCATTTAAGTTCGATAAAAGTTTGAATAAGCTCGTGAGCCATGAATATATTCGTTGAACAAAGCTCGAGCTCGGTTCGATTATAAATGAGTCAAGCTCAAACGTTCAAGAGTTCGGCTCGACTCGACTCGACTCGATTACATCCCTAAAAACAAGTGTAGTTTATGTTCTACAAAATATATATAATAATATTATTTTCAAAAAATATAATATATATAGTATATTGTATCATATTTTTATTGAATATCATTATGTAAAGAAATAAATTTGTTTCTTGTCTTTCTCAGTATTCATCTATTATGAATGTTTATCGGACCAGATCAATCTGATATCTTACATCTTACAAGATTGGTTCGTTTAGTATCCCCCAATCCAGAACCAGTTAACTTGGTCCGAAACCGGTTGGTGACACCCCTTCCATATATAAAAGAGAGCAATAATCTCTTATAATTTGTATTTTTTTGACTCCTCAACAAACTATACTTGCAACTTGTATCATCCCCTTAGCCAAAAGAGATTCAATCAAGAAATTATAGGGTGTATGTCAGTAATGTAATGGGGTGGGTGGTGCTCATTTCTCATCTTGATCAGTTCCATCAGCAAGCTTAGTGTCCACTATCGACAGGAGTCGTGCATAGCCATATGTGACCGGGTACGAATACATTAACGAATAATGAGCTATTTCTAAACTTTAATTGATTTAATGATTTACATAATGTAAAAATAAATTAAATTGTGAATTTTTTTTAGTGTCTTATTAATTGTTTTAATTTTATCATGTCCTCTTTAAAAAAATTAATTTTTAAATCTCTTTACTTGTCACCGTTCACTAGAACATATGTGTTTAAATAAATAAAAAATTGCGCTTTTTATCTTTTAAACGTTGCAATAACTTAAATTTCATATCGATAATTATTCTACCAGTGCCAATAATTTTTTCCCGACAAAAATTGTTAATAATCAAATTAGATAAATAAGCAGAAACATAATAATTAAATATAGTTTGTGTTAACCCCATATATAAATAGAAAATATTCATCAACCTCTTATCTTAAAATACATCAAAATCCGAATAACCGAAAACCTTAACGGGTCATTTTTACGTGATATATCACATTGAACTTAGAAAGATAAAAAAAATCCGGATTCGAGACATTCTGTTTCAGCCAATAGTCGATGCTTTTTTCTGTATCCTTAACTTGAAATAGTAAAGAGTAAGCAATTGGAAACGAAATTTAGGGTAGTGGGGATGGAGATAAGGGTAAATTGGAGCTTTTGAGGGTCCACTGAACCAAACCCACACAAATTTTCTCAAGCATTTTGTGGTCGTTCGGACATACAATGAGGTGGGAATTGGACCACATTTAGTCCGATCCACGTAAGGGCCTCTCTTCTCCCTTTCTTGTTAGATTCGGTTGTACGTACAAAATCTGCACCTAACCCCTTCCCACTAGTTCAAAATCCCAAATACAGGATAACGGCCTCTTTTGTCTGTCAAGTCTTGTGCAAGATTTCACCATTTTAGCCTGAGACGACGTGGACGGAGTTAGGGATGGCGACGACTTGGAGACATGGAGATATGATGGAGTTGATGTTTTACATTAATATGAAAGTTTATCGAGTGCACATCGAAATGCAAACGAATTGATCCTCATTCAACATACAATGTTTTCTAAGTTATGTTAATGTTTTGACGTCGGAAATAAGCTCCAATTATTTCGAAATATATATCGCTGCGACTGTATTTGAACATAAATTTATTTAAATTACATCCTAATTTTTGCATCTTAACTAGTCATCGATGTCTTTATTCGAAAGTAGAATATAAATTTCAAAATACATGGATGCCATAATCTTATATTTCATAAATCATACATCCAGATCCACTTGCTGGCATCCGAAATGACCATTCTACCTTAGCCCCACCACAATCTAAATAAGACTTCTACTCCAATTAGGTTCCAAAGGCATGCTTGATATCCCAACTTAACTCTTCCTCAGAAGCGTTTCTTGGTCCTAATATTCAAACCGTTCGATCTATAGTCTCTGCTTCGCCAAGCATGTACATTTTGCGCGATTATCAGAGAGCATCTGTGAAGTTCATAAATCCCGAAAAAACAGACAAGAAAATGATGAAAACAAATGGATTTTGTCAAAAAATATGAAGTGCTTGAATTTAAAGTCACTCTAGATGTCTACGTACCTTTACTTCTGTCTGAAGATCCTTAATGTAATCAACAGCTAAATCCAACATATCTGCTGTATTCGTTTGCTGCATGGATCGATCAAAACGTAAAGAAACATGGCGTGGTTCGATTAGTATTTAGTGTGGGGAAAATTTGGTGTACCTTATCCATATTGGGAACAAGTTCTTGCAATTTCCTCATACGCTCACTGATCTTGGTTCTTCTAACCTGAAATAATTTAATCAAGCTTTACGAAAAAAACGAAAAGCTTGACGCTTCGAACGCCATTTTTATCTAAGAAATCGTTACTCTTTCAGCAATGCTTCGAGGGTGGGTAGCACAGCCCCTTTTCGCTCTGATTCTACAAGGTACCGAATCTTGCAACAGCTTCTCCATCGCAGATATTTCGGCAGAACTTTTCGGTAAACTTAGGTGATGAGACAACAGAGTCGTGGGACGGTTTCCGATTCTGGTGTTCTGCTCATTACAACTCATGATATAAACATCATAGGATGGAAATAGTCTGAAAAAGAAAGACCAAGGAGGGGTCTGAATCACAATACAAAAACCTGGTCATCTGAGGTGTTGACACTCTTGTTTGCATGGTGGAAACTATCGGACATAATCTCTGAGTCGTCCCATGAGTTAACAGAGAAACGTCCTTGAATATATTCGTCGTAATCAGCGCGGTTATCGTTAAAATGGGTGTCACCTGGACAGTTATCTCCGAGGCCCTTGCTCGAAACTTCAGATATTGGAGCCATGATTCCTGAAGAAAAAGGAGGATGCATTGAAGAGAAAAGCGGTGATGTTTCTGCCTTAAGCCCAAGATTGCCTATTCCTCTCGTTGTAAAGAACTCTGTCAAAGTTTAATCCGTTCCGAAAACTCAATTTATAAAACATTTGCTTCTGTTTATCAGATTGAAGCTACAAAAATTGATTAAGACAACCGAAAGGAATTTTTTCCTGTTTGATAATTTTTAGAAAAAAGACAAATTACGGGTTGGAATTTATATTTTTTTAATAAACTTCTCTTGAAAAACCTGCCATAAAAATTGCCAAATGAGTCATAACAAAGCAAAAAACATTACCATTTTCTATATTTATGCTAGCAAATAGTCCAGCTGGTGAACTGCTATGTCGGATAAGATTTGAGCCGCCGCCGCCGACGCGACCGCTGATGCAGCCTCCGCTGCCACCGCTTTCCATCTTGATCTGCGCGACTCGATTCGAGCTAATGGAACCTAGTAACCTGTTATACGAATTGTCCATGACAGAATTTGCAGCTTCGGAGCTATGATTCTGATACATCATCTGAGAAACTGTCGAATAATCACAGCTTTTCTGCCTCTGCAACTGATTAGATTCTGTCTCCTTCCTAGGTGGCAGAAACGGAGGATTCGCTTGAGATTGTGACTCTAAATGCAACTGCTGTTCTTGAATACTGTCCGAAGAATTCATGAATCTGGAGAAGATTCTCTGTGTCTCAGGACTAGAAGCCCGGAGGTTGAAAATCTGCTCCAAATCCTCCGTTTCCAATACGCCATGGCCGGAAGAATCGTTTCTGTTCAAAAGAGTGGCAAAATATGAACTCGGAGCAGATCGATACCGGGTTAATCCAGAGCCTGTTTGCTGCTGCGTCTGCATATTTTGCTGGAACTGCTGCTGTTCTTGCGGCCGCTGATGATCATTCATCAAATTGAAGTTTCAAAACTCGGCTAAAAAACAGAAGAATTATATTGGAGGAGAAAATTCAAAGAAAACCCAAAAACTCAAGAGTCGGAATCAAGATTCTGAGTCCCTCAGATCTCACATATTGGGATTTTCTATATAATCAATCACAATACCCAAAAAAAAAAAAAAGACTCAGTCCGCAAATCATTCACATATATATTCCAAGAATCTATCTATCGATGATCCATCAATATATATAAACCACTGGAAACAAGATATTGGAGACGAAATGATTGAAATGAAGATAATAAGATAAGAAAACCATCCACAAATTAAAGAGAAGGGAATATATACAAATCAAATTCAGACAGCAAAAGCCAGAGTACTTCTTTTAACAATATAATCATGATCCATAGAAGTAGTGGAACTTTTCTGTGCAATAACTTAATTCTTTGTTGGAAAAGGGTGTCTCCAAATACTGAGTTCAGAGTGGAGGAGAAGTGGAGATTGTGGTTGTGGCAGACTGGTGATGGCCTAATGGGTTTCTTGTGTGATAGACAAATAGAGAGATGAAAATGGTGTAGCCAATGGGAACTCAGAAACCCAGTGATCACAGCTTTTCTTTTCTTTTCTTTTTTCTTTTTAAATTTCCCCCGTTAATGAAGCATTGAAATTTCTCAACATTTTTAGCCCTTCGTCGTTGTAATTTAGCTTCACACAGGCCCACATCAGGGAGGCTGGAGTCTAGATAGTAGACTTTTATTGTAAATTTCACCGAGTGGCATTTAAGTTTGAACCCGAAACATCGTCTGAAACTTGAGATGTTGACACAAATGACTTGTAAGTCATCTGCATCTTCTCGTACTCATGGAAAAAATAGATTAACCATTCTAAAATCTCGAGAATTTTGTGTATATTTTGATCGCGTCCTCTAGCCGTCTTTTGGATCTTTATAGTTATTTTTGTTAATCAAACCAGAATTTGGAGACAAAAAAATCGACATTACAGTGTAGGAAAATGTTCAATTGTTTAATAATAGCCCCATCACTGTTTCAAAGTTTCGCAAATATATTTTATTGTCGGAAGCATAAATTAGTTACTTGCCTCGGTCTCCCCTTCGGAAGGCATGATTACTTGCGTTTTAGCTGATGGGTGTCGACTAGATCAAATTATTTCATTTCAAATTTCTTTATCTTCTGTGATGTAAAGCAAACAAATTTAATTATTTTTAACAATATCATCCTACAGGTTTGTTCTTATAATTCAATTTTTATTTAGTATGAAAATACAAAAAAATCTCGTGAAAAAGCCATGTAATAAATCAAGAATTGCATCTTTTAATTAAATTTTCATTTAAACTTCATATATTCTATCAATTCGATTTTTTTTAAAAAAAAGTTAATTGACGAGCTCTCATAAAGATAATAATAAAAATAAATATTTTGGTCAAATATTGATACAACCAAACTCCCCAGCTGTTTTGAGAGTGATAAGTGATAGGGTGAGTTGCCTATAAACTCAGTTAATGATTCAAATTTTTGTCAGTCAGATTATATTTTATCATAAACCAATAATTTGCAGATATCACGACCCCATAAAATCTACAAATATTAATAAAACAAATACCCATTTCCTTTATTATCGGAGTTTCACAACGGACATTTTATTTTATTATTTTTAAAAAATATGAGTATTGAAAACAGCCGGAGAAGTCATCCAAGATTGTTTTTACACAAAATCTCTTGTGGAGATTGTTTCAAGTGCTAACTTTATGAGACGAATCTCCGACCTGATTCCACTCATAAAAAGTATTATTTTGTATGTTCGAAGAATTAAAATGAAACTTTGGGATTGATAATCATCCTCAAAATATCTCTTGTTCTTCATCGTCGAGTTGTCCTTCGTTCTTATCTAGAAAGGAAAGTAAGGAATGAATATTTTTTAAAATGCTCGGTAGATGAGGGTCAATCGATCATAACAAATATAAACATGACATTTGATATTTGGTATTTGCTTGTGAAATCGGTTAGTGATTAAAGAGGTCGTATTAACTACTTTCGACTCTTATAATCGTGTGGTTTATTAATTTTAACAGATTTATGAGCATTTGATACGGAATCAATTGAGGGAGCTTATTATTCTCTTTTTGAATATTTTTCTAAAAAGATTAGAAACATGTAAGCTCTTGATTTCTTGTAGTGTCTTCATTTTATGTAATTTTTCTGATTTAGTCTTAGTTTTTTTGACTAAAAAAACACGTACACAAATCAGTAATTTAACATCCAATTAACTACAATATAAACATGAATATTTTTTTAAAAAAAAACCCGATAGGATCGATTGGAGGAGAAGCATTAAGCTACAATTGCTCGCTTCTTGAACTATCGAACACCAATGAATTAAATCGAATTTTTTTTTCAAACCAAGCGGAATATACTCAAAATAGTCATTCTTAGAAACCGATTAATATTTTGAAAATATTTGAAAGATATGCAAATTAAATGTGCGAAAATGTTTTGGTTGAAGCATTTGATCAAACACTTTATATGCAATATTTTGGTATTTGAAGAACACATAAAATATTTCAAGAATGCATTTTAAAAATAATAGCAATAGTTAAATACAATAAATAAATAGACACGAATTTGTTTATAAATGTTTGGAAATTAACAACTCCTACGTCACCCATTCTTCCACCAACGAAAGATTCATTAGAATTGATTTGTACAACTCTCTGTCCAAATACATTTCAACTTAGGACTTATCTATTACCTAATTGAAACTCATAGCACACTCGATTGTAGGCCGCAACCTCATAATTCGCATAATATTTACTTTGTCTCGTATGAAAAGACTAGGAATACAATCATTAATATCTTTATATGAAGACTCACTCATTAAATTTTGAAGCTCAAATATCATGTATATGTAAGAGTGATTGTGTGAGGAATTTTATATTGTATGTATGTATCAAATGTATCCTTATACTTGGGTTTAATCTCATTCTAGCTAATTTCTTCATATATGCTGCTCGTGCTTTGAATATCCTTTTAAAGCTTGTATTTGATCTTCAATATATTGCATTTATTACTTCAAAGAATGATATAAGCGTTAGATACAAGAATATGACAATTTGAAAATGTTGCATATTGATTCAAACATTGCGGTCAAATTCGTATTTCTAACCATTTTTTGAAAATGGGCGGTTGATGGTCTAATCTGATCTGCCATCAGATCATCTTGGTTTGGTATGGTCCGATCATTTTGGTCTGATTTGAGCTGAACCAAGTCGAGCTGATCTAGTCGAGCTGTTGTGTTCTTTTTATTATAACTCATGATTCATCGATTTCTGGGCAAAGTGGTAAAATAAAAGTTGTATTCCTTTCTATTATCTTTCCATGGAATCAAGAATCAATCAATTCCAAGTTCATATGAAAGAGATATGCTTGACATATCAGACAGTAAGCAATCTGGAACTTGTTATTTATTCAGTGCGTAATCAACAAATTCATTATAGTTTATCAGCTTCTTATGATCCGGTTCAGACTTTGATTTGTGAAGATGATTTGTATATCGTTATCTTGTCTTTGTAACGCATACTGAATCGTTTAATTTGAATAAAAGAGCTGAGAGATATGACTAATATATCAGAACTTGTCAGAATGAGCTAATTGATGTTCCATTTATGTCAGCTCGATCTTGCTACAAATATTTCGCCTAGATAACATTCAAACTAACTAAGCTATTATGAAATATGACTTGTGTATAATTAAGTTTTCTATTCCGTCATTTTGGTGGCTTGTCATTTGCATCACCGAGCTGCGAGATATCATCAAAAACCGCAGCTCGCCAGATTTTTAGTTTGATTGATTTCGAGTTTCAGCTTCCAACTTGAAATAACAACTTCACACTTGAGTAAATATGTTAGAAATACAATAAAAAATTTTGTCATCATCAAAATTAAATTGTTCGTGTTTCTCAATCCAATAAAACCTATGGATGTAAATCGTGAAGATTTGAAAACCAAAAATTAAGTCGATATATACAAAAAAATTGTGGGGGTGGGAACTACTGGAAAAGACGGAAGGTGAAAGCTTCGGTGGTTGCGGACAAGATCTGGGGGTGTTAAGGCCTTATTTACTTGATTTAAGATTTATCAAGACAAATATATTTCGGTTTTAGGATAAATGTTAAGATCAATGAAGAAGGTTAGGGAGGCGTTGTGAATAAACGCCTCTTAAATTTCTTTCCTTTCAGACTTGAGATGACTCTTACTGGTGTTAACTGCAGAATTCTGATTCTTGGCCAGAAAATTTCAATATATATTTGTTATACAATGCGGAAAAAGTCGACTGAAACTATGTGAACTGTGAAATTTCGTAGTGCAGTGAATAAAACATGATGGGTTGTTTCTGGAAGCTGAATCCTTCTACGCCTCCTCTTCCTTTGTTTTCATAAGGTATCACTAAAAGACTTTGGTATTACACACTATGTAATTAACCACTTCAATAGGACTTAAATACTTCCTACTGAAACTCTTAGTATCTCTTACAAAGAGATTCTTTCAATCTTCTGATTAGAAGGACTCCTATCAGTTACGACAACTCACATGGAATATATGAATACTGAAGTTATAGTGAGTGAAAGATAAAACAGATTGATATCTGAGAAGATCTGATAAAATTTTCAAGTATGTGCTCTTGATATAATTTCAGTAATGCTTCTAAATAAGATCGTATGATAAAATATTATGAGAACTCTAATGTTGAAATGTGTCATGGCCTATATATAGGGGTGTGCAATCGGTCTATTCGGTTACCGACCGAACCGAATAGACCTATAACCGATTTAACCGATTTTATTTTCAAATAACCGAACCGATTGAAATATTCATAAAAACCGAATTAACCGAACCGATTTTTAAATCGGTTATTTCGGTTACCGACCGAAATAACCGATATTTTTTAAAAAATGCAAATTTTAACACACAAAAAAGGAAAACAATGGAGATCTTATAAATAACAAGGAACATTGAACAAAAAATATAAATAATAAATAGAAATATTGAAGATAGAATCATTGGATGAATGAGCTTCTTTCTAATATATGAAAAGTTGTGTTTCCTTCTAATGTATTTTTAATGTCCATATACAACTTAAATTAATATATATACTAATTCGGTTAATTCGGTTTAACCGAATTTTTCAAATTAAAACCGAAAATCGAACCGAATTAACCGATTGTTTAAAATTTCAAAACCGAACTTCCGAATTAACCGAATCGAATTTCTGAATTAATTCGATTCGGTCGGTTAATTTGGTTTAACCGAAATTTTGCACTCCTTTACCTATATATAGTTGAGATGCAACATTCGGAATTGAACGGGTGTAAACGATCGTACAAAGCCCATAAATGCAGTCGCATCAAAATATCACGCACTATTAATAATGTTCAGAGAAAGAAAGACGACGTTAAATGCTAATGAGACGAATTGCCAAAAACGGTCAGAACAACTTCCCAAAGCAACGTACTAAACATTCTCTGAAACTTGATTTTCTGAAGTGTTGTTCCATTTAATATGGTAGTAAAGTAGATTCATAAATGACTGTTAATAATTCGAGTAGTCTGACAAATATAGATTCATGAGATCATTGCATAAAAAAATTATTATATATATATATATATATGTATTTATATCTTATTTCTCGTGTGCACGTGTTGCGTGCATATCTAGCCGATTTTTTTTTTTTTTTTTTTTATTTTATTTAACAGACTTTTTTTAAAAAAAAAAAAAAATAAATTATATTTTAAATCAACACATGAACATGTTAAATATTTTTTTTATATTTATATATATATATATGTATATAACTTGTATAATTTTGGATTTTGATCTATTGAGTATTCAAAGTTTGGTTTTGGTGTAGTAAATATATTTTTTTATTGGCTTTTAATTATATTTCATAGAAGTACTGACATGACATCGGAAAATTTTGTTGTGACTTTCAAAATATTGACGTTGCATCCGAAATTGTTGATGTGACGCCACAAAATGTTGTCAGACGCAATGTTAACAAAATATCCAGTAACTAAAAGTTAACACAGTACCAAAACCAAAGTTTAAAAAGTTAATAGACTAAAACTCAAAATAAAACAATATATATCGTCTTCTCAAATTCAACTATGACAAAATAATTCTAAGTATTGAACGACTCCTTCAATTTTATACCCCGAGGCCTTTAACTACGCTACTTAACTATGTATTCAGTTTGAAATAACACATAAAATCATAAACAATTTTTTTTCAGCATAAATAAATAAATTTTCGATTTCTCAAATACATATTTTGCAAGCAAAAGATGAAAATTGTCATAATATGAGCTATGGTTTCATGATATTGCATATCGAACTCAAAACAATATTTTAATTACAGCTTTAATATCATGACCAATATCTAATTGGCAAAAACTTTTGTGAGACGGATCTCTTATTTGAGTCATCCACGAAAAAATGTTACTTTTTATGCTAAGAGTATTACTTTTTATTGTGAATATCGGTAGAGTTGACCCGTCTCACAAATAAAAATTCGTAAGATCGTCTCACAAGAAATCATCTTATTGTAATTGGTAAAAATTGGTAAAAAAATCATACCAAATCAACATTATTTGTTTTTTTTTCAATTATTTATTATTTGAGTATCATGTCTTGACAACTAAGACGATTAAAATATTTTATATAATTTATTAAATTCAGACAGATTATAGAGTCGTGCAATCATGCATTAAAAAAAGATACACGTGTTAGCGTGTTGTTATTTTCAAGATATACAATTAACTAAAGAGCAAATCACTACAACATTTTACGTTAAATGTAATTTGTTTGTTAATTAATGACTAATCTAAATTAATAAAGTGTTAACACGTTTGGTGGGCGTGTCCTAACCTTAATTAACACAAATTAGAACGTGAAACGAATAAAATTGCCAGCCAAACATAAACATATAATAATGTAAATCAAATATCGAAAACCATATAATATATATATATAACAGATTCCAAGATTGTCTGCTAATTAACTTTTCTATAATGTGCTTGCAAATTAAAGAGCTGGCAATTAATTATGTTAATTAATCTTGTCAGAAGTCTAATAGGAAATTTGCATCCAACCAAAGTACTAATTATGAGAAATAAAAAATTTTGTGACTAATTTTGGCGAAATTTAGATGTTTCTTAGGTTGCATTTAAATTAATTTAATTCGGATAAAATGATTTGATTTACGGAAATATTTGAAGAGTGTGTACGAAACAACACCCATTTCAAATTCATCTCAATTATCGATCGTTACATTTAACTATATGAATAAATTGTGGATTTGAAATTCACTAAATATAATTTTATACAAACAATCAAATGGATTTGTTGATTTCAAATACCTCAATCTAATTGCAAGGTTAATGTGGAGAACACATCTTCATTAAGATGTTGATCAGTGGATTTGTAAATGAATTTCATGCAATTTAAGTTATTAGCTAGGTTGAAGAGTGGATTTGAAATAAAATTAATAATAATAATGATAAATGGAGCATTACAAGGGATTTCAAATACTTCATTTTAGTTTTGAACCAAATGATATACTATGTATGATATCCATCACAAGGGATTTCAAATACATTATAATATAATTTTAATAATCGCATTAGATTTCAAATGACTCCAATATTATGTATGATATGATTCTATGTTTTGACGTATCCAAAGAACTGATTAGCTTTGAACATACAACAATTCCAAAACTAAACGACAAGCAAGATATCTTAAGCAAAAACTAATGAACCGATAAAATGACACAACCAACTAACTATTGACACAAAATGACTATAAAAAAAATTGATATGGCTATAGAGAAAAGACAAGAAGTGCTACAATTTTTTCATAAAACAATATAAATGGATTTAGAAGAACAATCGCGACGTTATTTCAAATAATATGAGGAGATCATTTTCTTAATTAAATAGTTGACCGAAGTTATTTTACAAATTTTTCTTAGAAGGAAAGTATAGTTGGGAGCACAAATAATTTTCAATTATAACATCATTCAAATGTGCACAAAAAACTCTCGAATCATCATGGATGTCCACTTTCTCAAGAAGAGAAACATCCAGTATATTGCTCACCTTACTCTTCAATCAAGCTCTTTTAAGGGTAATTCGAACATCAAAGCGCGCGTCAATATTGTATCAGAGATCATTCAAGGATAATCAGTGTTCAAATCACTGCAACATTCAGTATATGAAGAAGAGGTCGTAGAAGTTAATTGATAAATCATCAGGCTTGTCGTCTAAATGATCGGTTGTAGATTAGTGGGACTTGTCATCTCGAGTGACTTCATGAAGAACTTTATCAGTTTTACTCGTATGATTCATACACTCACTATTTTATTTTTTTATTCACCAGTTCTATATTACTAACCTTACACCTTATCAATTTATTATTTACATTCATCGCATCTGTTCAAACATCTTCCGCACTTAGAATCAATCTAAGTTGTTCGATATATTGGTTTTGATCAAGAATCTTCATCAGCTGCTAAACCAACTATGAGGATAGAGATGTCACGCCCGACGCCCAGGCGGGTGACACCAGCGCCATATTCAAGTTTAACAACCCAAATCCGACAAGCCTCGGTAATCAGAACACATAACCAAAATAATAATTCATTAAAATCGAAAAATAAGTTTGATTTATCTCAAAGATTTGAGGAGAAAATACAATGAAGTATTTGTTTAATTCATCATCTGAAATACAACATAAATAACTAATATAATTCACATCTGAATAGAAATTAAATAGCAACAGCATATTCCATTTTAACCATCCCCAAAACTTGGCTTTTTCATCATCTTGATCAA
This sequence comes from Primulina huaijiensis, assembly GCF_012295235.1. Taxonomy (NCBI): domain Eukaryota; kingdom Viridiplantae; phylum Streptophyta; class Magnoliopsida; order Lamiales; family Gesneriaceae; genus Primulina; species Primulina huaijiensis. Next base: position 15,370,667 of record NC_133311.1, on the reverse strand, counting down.
GTTGCTCTTCACTTAAATATGAGAGATAATCAGTCATAAGTCGTGTGTGTGTGTGTGTGTGTGTGTGTGTGTGGGTGGGTGGGGGGGAGTCCTCTCAGTATTTAAAATGGTTTTTGTTGTGATGCGCAGCCGATGAACATACTGGAAAGGCAAGAATGATAAGGAATTCACCGAGATAACAAGATTACACGCAGAGATGATAACAAACAGTTGTTGGGTCTTACGAGATGCTCCGAGCTGTAGCAGGACGATATCAAAACTAACTATTTCACAAGTTTATTCGGACTGCGCCTTATAAAGGAGATAAGTTGTATGTTATACCTTTCTCAGTAAATACATCAAGCTGAACCTTAAAGATGGTATTTTCAGTCATTTCCAGCCAACTGCAGACATTCTCTGGAATCATCTAGACCTCTCAGACTTTAAATTAATAATGTTTTCATATAAGACTAAGTTATCTAAAAACTTATTCTATCTCATCTAACAAACGTATAAAGTCGTTAATTGCCGAATCTATATATTATCCAAGGAAATGTATTGTCTCGTATTACTTTTGGAAATCAAGGACATGTGACAATCTCTGCATAAATTTCTGTGAATCAATACATTTGCGTACCGTTATGAAAAATGTTAATGTTGGAAACAACACTTGTAAAGATATCAAAGAAGTCGACGTAAATGACTACCGATCCATTGCATATTTTAAAAAAAACTTTCAAGAATCCACAATCTTTCACATAAAAATTCATATCAAGCTGTGTTTAACACAGCTGAACATTTCTGTATGATCATTGAGGATAATTTTGTTGCTTTCAGTTTATTCACTCTTATCTTGTTGTAATCTAGATGATTTGAAGAGTTAGTTTTCTGTAAATCTATTATTGTAATCTATATTTAAACACAATCAACTATCATGTTTCTTCATTGCATGTTGTGATCTTGGACTAATCTTATCTGGTTTTGAACACTTAGAAAGATTCTAAATGTTAGTCCAAATTGTGCTCAATCAACTTTCTTCAAACCCTCGTAAAAAAAACACTTTCTTCAAACTATCGAGTCTTCTTAGATAACCTTTTTTGGTCTTAAACTCTTCGGTATTCTGATCTGACTTGAGTGCTCTTCTGTTGATGCAGAATTTAATTTTCTCATCTTCAAGGATCTTCCCATCCTCAGTGCTATGATATGATACATTCATTCATTATTTTTTAAAAATACGTCAAGTTTTCTGACTTCTTATCTGATCTAATACGATTCTGATTAGCATTGTGTACCTCTGCTCTGATTTGGTTCGACTGCATATAAATGTTAGTTCACAATGCTTTGAGTATTTTCATTATCCAAAACATTATCTCATAATTTGCTCGTAACATATTTTCTTATTAGACATAAATTCTTATTTTCATCATATAAAACTAATGTTGGTCGGGTTTTTAATTCATATACAAGTGTTAAAAAATAAATCCCACTTAATCTAGTCTCAGAAGTCTGAAAATTCGCGATAGCTGTTTTGCAATTTCCAAAGCTGATTCGAGAGTTGTTCTGCTGAAGTATGCTGATATGACTGTGTATTTGCTGTAATTTATGTAACTAAATTCCAATAATTCATGGGTTTATTTTGAAAATTTTATGCTATTTTTACGGGCACGACTCCAATTATTTATTTAAGGATAGAGATTTATCAATATTTGTAAGATCTATTAAAAAATAATAGACCTCATATGTATCGATAAATCTCCAGTCTTAAATGTATCTTGGAGTAGTGTCCATATAGACAGCATATCATTTACCAGTTTCTCCATTAACATAGCAGCTACATAATTCAAAATTGTAACTGTTGTTGGATGGTCATCCCAAAAGATGTCAGAATGAGTTAGACTCGTCTGTCCGTCCTGCTCTATAATATAAAATAGATGGGTTGAGTTGACAATTTCTTAACTCGCTGAATTACACATAAAATTGACTAGGTCCACCCGACCAATCCACCTCGCCATCTAAAATGGGTGGGTTGGTAACTTTTCAACTGCTGAAAAGGCCGCTCAGACCGCCTACTAACCCGTTTTGACATGTCTGTGTAAGGCACACTTTAATTGTAGGACTGAATCTCAACAATGTGGATTTGAAATCATAGTGTGATTATTACAATTACACTATAATTTTATATTTGAAGTACTTCATTGTTTGTATTATCTGCAATTTTAATCTGGGACAGGGCCAAGGGTGCAGCTGGGTTGCACCAAACCCCCTTGTCTTGGGGATGGGAGGTGGGTGGGGTTGCATGTCCATTTTTTTTTACAGTTAGATTTTTAAAAATTGTTCAAATAAAGATAAAATAAATAAAATGATAAAATAATAAAATCACAATTCAAAATCTAAACCAATTCAATTGAAGTGTGTCTTTTTGTGAGATAATCTCATATATTTATATCCGTGAAATAAGTGATCCATGGATAGAATGAAAAATATTATTTTTAGTATAGAAAGAAATAATTTTTTATGGGTTCGATCGAATATGAGATTATTCTCACAAAATTAAAACATGAGACTATCTCACAAGAATTTTTATGATTCAATTTATCCGAATTATTTTTCTCTTTCTATTTCTTTGATTTGCTTATCTTTTCTCTGTACGACCCCATATTTGAACTACTTCTTTCAAAATTTGATTCTTCGTTGAGATGTTTATATTTTAATTATATTAAATATCACATTTAATCTATTATTGATACAATATTATGTAAATATTTACAAATCTTCATCAATTGAGGCTCTATTTTTTTGTAATTATAATTTCTATATTACTAATTAAGGTATAATAAACGAAGTATGGTTTTCTGTTGTTTTTGTATAGACTTGATTGCTATGAAATATGTTATAAATTAATTATTGAAAACTTTGATATAAAACCTCGTCCCTCTGATTTTTGCATAATTTATTTTAAAAGCACATCCTTTATATTTTCAGTTTAGATTTCACTAAATTAAAATTATTTTAATAATCACACCCTTATTAGAATTATGTCCAAATATAATAATTATTATTATTATTAATTATTTTGTTCTTCCATGTCATTTACTAACTTTATATTTATATTTTTGGATAAATTAAAAAAATTTCATTCCCCCGTTCCCTAACTTGATTTTCTGGCTCTCTCCCTAATATTAATCATAATAATACATATACATTATACCACTAAATTTTAGATATTGTCTATACATTTAATTTAAAATAATAAAATTTAACATATAAAAAACATTTAATGCTTCAAGTTCAGCAATTGTCAGTCCATATATAACTTGACTCGTGTAAGAAAGACATCGCTTGATTCTCAAATATTGGCCATAGTTAATTAAGGTAATACTGGCTGAAATAATCCTTGATAAAATCTTATCATAGGCCATTCAACTCGTCGAAATGGTACGAATTTTTTAATACAATGAAGAAAATTAAATGACTCGAGCCAACAAGAATTAATAAATTTTAGCATTCATGAAACATTTGGTGTTAAAGATGAAATTAAACAAAATTGTATCATCATACGTTTGACTCAAGTTTTATGATAATTAATCATTGTATGGACTTAACAAAGTCCTAGACAATGGTATATGAAGTTCGATGATTTTATGATGAGGATAAACTTCCAAATAAGTTCTTTTGACAGTTTTGTCTACTTGAAAGACGAGCAAAATCACACTAAGACATATCTTCTCATTTATGTGGTTGATATGCTCATTGCAAGTGTGAATAAGACCGCCATTGAGGAGCTTAGAAGGAAATTGAACTCTGAGTTTGAAATGAAAGATTTAGGACAGGCCAAGAAGATTTTGGGCATGGAAATTCATAGAAAAAGAAAGAATCAAAGTATGTTCCTTAGCCAACAAACACACGTTGGGAAGGTCCTGGTCAGGTTCAATATGCAAGAGGCAAAACCAGTAACTATTCCATTTGGACATCATTTGGAGTTGTCAACATTACAATCTCTTCCTATTGGCTCAGAGAATAATAAATGATCAATATTTCATATGCAAGTGGAGTAGGAAGTATTATGTATGGGATGGTATGCAGTTAGCCAGATCTAGTCTATGCCATTAGTGTTGTATCAAGGTTTACTGCCAACTCGGGGAAGACTCATTGGGAAGCTCTTAAATGGATGCTAATATAACTCAAAAGGCTCCACAAAAATTGGCCTATTATTCAAGTAACAGAAGGACATAATATATCCAATAGTTGTATTTGTAGACTTTGACTTTGCAGACACTTGGACACAAGAAAGTCACTCACTGGTTTTGTCTTCACTGTGTTTGGAACAACAATATGTTGGAAAGTTATACTGCAATCAGTGGAAGCCTTCTCAACAACTGAAGCAGAATATATAGCCATCACTGAGGGGATTAAAGAAGCAATTTGGTCGAAGGGGCTGATTACTGAGCGTGGCATAAAACATGATCAGGTTACAGTCCATTGTGGTAGCCAAATTGCTATCCATCTATGCAAGCATCAAGTGTTCCACGAGAGGTCAAAACACATTGATGTTAGATTCATTTCGTAATAGATATTCTTGCAAAAGGAGAAAGTAAAGTTGAAAAAGGTTGACACAGATGAAATGACAAAAGCACTACCTCAAGCGGAGTTTAAACATTGTCTAAACTTAGTTGGGGTGGTGGAAATAAGCTAGCTCGAAGAGCAGGCCGGAGTAGAGGAGGTGACCAACTTAAGAGACGATGTAAAGATTTGTTATAAGGGTGTCTACCAAAGTTGGAAGTGGTTCGGGCTTGGAAATTGGAAGGCTTATTGGACTTAATTCTAAGTCTCTGACCAAGACTTAAATTTAGGCTCAATAAGGAAAATGCCCATAATTGTGAATTAAGTACCGTCTGAGCTTATAACCAATTTTCGGAGCTTCAACGGGGAGAACATTTTTTTTTTCTCGGATTCGTTTTCCATCTTTGGAAGGACTTTCAAAAACACTAGTCAAGATAGCTGATTAGTGATTCAAGACCAAAAAAGAAGCGACTTGATCCCATTACAAAAACATTTAAAAAACGAATATATTCATTTAATTGACATTAAATCTATATTCTTCGGGAATATATATAGATCTCGAATAATATAGATAGATCTCAAATAACTTTTAGCTCCTTCAAGAAATCACTACAAAAAAAAAAATCATTGATATGATTGTGCTACTTCAAGATATTCAATATATATTTATAATATGATAGACTTATAATTACTTTTAAAATCAAAGAGCTCTTGTGATGAAAATATGTTATGAATAGACATGTCAAAACGGGCTGGCGGGGCGAGCCAGGCCGCAACCTGCCGTAACCCGTCATTAGGCCTGGCCCGCCATTTCGGCGGGCCTCTAAATGGTCAACCCAGCCCAACCCATCTTGGGCCGCGGGTTAGGCAGGCCGACCCGCTTATTTTTTTTAAGAAAAAAATGATAAACAATATCGCAGTAAACATAGAAGAAAAATATATTTCAGTCAAATAGTTTCATAAAATAATTAAAAATATTGAAATAAGAAATTAAGAAAGCATACAACATAATCCATAAAAAGTAAAGTGTTTAACCAAACATGAAGATCGAGACATGGAAGAGAACATAAAGTCGAAGAAAGAGACAGTTGTAAATTTTAAAAAAAATATTATGTCTTCAACAATACACATAATTAGAAAAATATTATGTCTTAAAAAATATTATGTCTTCAACAATACACATAATTAAAAAATATCATGTCTTCAACAATACACATAGTCCACAAAATTTCACTGCAACTCGTCGGATTTCAAACGAAACCGCTCTTTAGTTTACAAACAACTGTTATGCTTAAAAATTATTTTAAGATTCATGAATAAAATTTACAGGAATTTCTTCCCTTTTGTTTTCTTTATGTATATTTGTAAATTTCTCTCTTTTTATTTTCTTTATATATATTTGTTCTAAGAGTAAATTATCAATATATTTGTTCTAAGACATGGAGGCAAATGAAACTTATTTCAATTTTTATATAAAACTTAAAAATATAAAATTTTATCCTAATTGGTGGGCCAGCCCGCCCAGTTTGGGCTCGACCCGTCTTGACCCGCAACCCAAACGGGCTCAACCCATTTGGCCCGCCTCCAAACGGGCTGCTGTTCTATCAACCCAACCCGTTCAATTTTTATAGCTGGCCGGCCCGGCCCGACGAACTTAACCTAATTTGACAAGTCTAGTTATGAATAGTAAAGAATATAGAGATGAAAATATGAACGTTTATTAATCACTAGAAAACTCTATTTCCAGTAGAGGTGTCAAAATCAGACACGACCCACCAACCCGACACGATTCAACTCGAAAAAAATCAGTTTGGGTTTGAGGTTTTTGGGTTTGGGTCAGATCGGGTTGAACCCGATAGCTGACCCAAAAAAAATGATCGGGTTGAGTTGGGTTCGGGTCAACCAGGGTTGACATGAGTTGACCCGAAAATTTTAATTTTTTTTAAAAAAATATAATTAATAAATATTACTTACATTTTTATATATTGTATGTCTAAAAAATATTTATTTTATATTTATATCAAAAATTTTCATATTTTAATATTTATTCTGAACATTTTTTATTTTCTAAATAATTGTTTATTTGATTTAGATATATANTATTATTTAAACAATTAATGCCTAAAAAATCGTCATTAAGTGACGGCATGTGTATTTGGACTCAAATTACATCTCGGGTGGGCCTGGACTTGGAGGCTGATCCAACACTATTTTGAGCCCAAAATTGAGTGCTTGTTTTTTTGTTATGCGCTATTTTATTTGATTTGCCTTTTAACATTCAAACCAATTATGACTCTGACTCGATTGCTTGACGGGAAATCCTTATAATCGGCCGCCGCCGCTCTTCGCCGTCTCCAATTTAGGCGCCCGTCGCCGTCGCCGTCTTTTTTGGCGACGCCTTTAGTCTCTATCTGGCACCTGATCGGTAAGAAACCGTTGCGCCAAACTTTTCATTGATTTTTTCTTCCTTTTATCTTCCATGTTATCCCTCGTTTTCCCAATCACGTGCATTTTTATGGTTGTCTATATTGATTTCAGGTCAATTTCATCGCATAAAATGTTTCCGGATAGAAATTCATTTCGTTTATGCAAAAATTTAGGAAGATATCTTGGTTGTGATCCAGACTGAGGATTTATATTTTGTCGTAAAGCTTATATTTTATTGAATTTAGCTGAACTTAGTTGGTTTCCTATGGTTATCCCATAATTTTAGGGACTTTGAAGTTGCAGTGAAGCCTAAATTTTGATGAGAAAAATTAGAAGCAAAAGATTTTGAGTAAATACTAGGCCATCAGTGGAAGAAACCACGCAAATCCAAAACACTAGCATGGGAGAGCCCATAAACTTATTAGCACTCTGTTATTGCTTGCAAAGAGGATCTTCCAAACCCAAAAGACTAGCACACAGAACAGATACGAGATCACAACATAGCCTTTCCCTTGAGAATGAAGTCGAAGATGCCCTGCTTTGAATAGCTTTTATCCACGGGTCAATATTCGGTGCATGCAACTTAACTCAGCTTGTTATGTGGATACAAGCTACATAACCAATAATTACACTATGTGTTACCTTCCCCACATCGCCAGGTTAGATCTTCTGCCATGTCGATACTCAACCGGAGCTCCAATATTAGATCATAAGTTAAAGAGTAGAGCCAAAATCCAAAATATTAGCCTTTTAGATGGGGAGACCCTCAACTTATTAGCCACTCCGGAACTTCCTAGTAACTTGCGGATCTCATATGGAATCAGAACACAATGTAAATTAGCCACTCCCTAGTAACTTGCGGATCCAATATGGAATCAGAACACAATTTTACATTGTTTGAATGAGAAAAAAATAGATATAAATATGTATATATTAGAAGGAGGGGATGCTTGATCTGAAGAATGATAAAAGCTATATTTTTGAAAAGTACATCTTGTAAAATGTAGTGGGGGACAGTTTCTTGGTACATGTCAAATTCTTACTATCTCTTGAATTTTTTTGTTCAAAGTTCTTAAGAAAAAACTGCTAACTTTAGCTTTACTTGTTTTATTTTGGACTATGTTGAATGTGTTGATTTTAAGGTAAAGTTGTCTAATAGCTGGATGGGATGATCTGATCTTTATTCTGTATTATGCTGTTTGATTCACTTTTTCCCCATTTTATTTTTTTATCCATCAATATTATGTGGGACAGATCATTTGCCAACCATGATTTGGATGGTTTGCAGCTTCTTTGGTCAAGTGTTTTTAGTTTCTAAATTTTATGTCATTAAATGTTAAATGAAAAGCTTCTGTAACTTGACGATTTAAAAAGCGTAGATTTACCTTTTGTTTTGAAGCTGAAAAATCTGTCAGAAGTTTAAGCGTGTGTTCGTTCTGGTAAGTTCTGGTAAAATATGTGAGCTTGGGACTTCTGGATATCAAAACATAGATTCTAATATGTTTTGAGTGAAAAAAGATTGTAAGAATATAGTGAACCATCATCCCGTTCTGTTATTTATTTGAAGGTCCTTATGATGCAAGAAAGCTGCAATGTCAGTCAGTAAATGTTAAATGAACTGTAATTTAACGATATAAAAAGCGTAGATTTACCTTTTGTTTTGAAGCTGTAAAATCTGTCAGAAGTTTAAATATGCGTTCGTTTTGGTAAAATATGTGATGCTTGGGACTTCTGGGCATCAAAAGATGGATTCTAATATGCTTCAAGTGAAAAAGAATTGTAAGGATAAAGTGAACCCCCATCTCATTCTGTTATTTATTTGAAGGTCCTTAAGATGCAAGAAAGCTGCAATGTCAATGATATCAATTTTGAATCACTCTTAGGGGCCCTAACAGTTTTGTATTTCTTCAGTTTATGTGCAAAATGATCCCCAAAATTGCTCAAATCCGCCTGCTGAGCTCGCATCCTGAAGTTTATGATCCATGTGATGATTCATTTGCATTAGTTGATGCACTGCTGGCTGATAGAACCAACTTATTAGAACACCAACCTTCTATATGCATGGAAATTGGTTGCGGTAGTGGCTATGTTATTACATCCTTGGCTCTTCTCCTGGGAAGCGATGCCCCTAGTGCCTACTACATAGCCACCGACATCAATCCCCATGCAGTGAGAGTCACTCAGGAGACTATAGAAGCACATGGCTGTCATGCGGAACTGGTGATTACGGATATCGCGTCTGGACTTGAGAAACGCTTAAATAGATTGGTGGATGTTTTGGTTGTGAATCCACCTTATGTGCCGACACCAGAAGAGGAAGTTGGGTGTTCTGGTATCACCTCATCTTGGGCTGGAGGGGAAAATGGGCGTAATGTTATCGACAGAATCTTGCCTGTTGCCGACAAGATTTTGTCTGACAAAGGCTGGTTATACTTGGTTACCCTCACGGAAAATAACCCATTAGAAATATGTCTTCAGATGAGAAGAAAAGGTTATGCATCTCGAATCATTTTGCAGAGATCAACGCAAGAAGAGAATCTCCACATTATTAAACTATGGCGTGATTTCGAAACTTTATTGGAGGTAAATGAATGTATGGGCTTGAAGAAAACAAACAATGGGAAGATTAAGAATCCCATTCCTTTTCCTCAATTTTCTGTGTGGGGATGCGACAGTCGCAAGAATCGCTAGTGCAAGTGTAAAGAAGGAAGCGCATCATCCCTCTGGTAACACACGCTCCTTTCTCTCATCACCTGCATGCTCGCATTTCATTTTGATTGCTTGACACTGTATGTGCCATAACATGTATTCCTGAATGTTCTTGATTTTGCCTATGATATGTTGTGTCAGAGGTGAAAAGTTCGTGAAATAACATTTGGAAGTCTAGCGTAAAATATCCTTTTTCTTTTGATTGTCATCCTAGAGGTTTAAATTATAGCTTCGTGGAAGATATCTTTTTCTTCTAAATGTCATCCTAAAAGGTTTTCTCGATGCAGGCGTTTTCTACAAATTTTGACATGCATGATGATTGATGAGTCAACACTCCCTAGCAGACTTCTACTACAACCCTCGTATCCAAATTCTATTTTCGTGTCGGCAACATATGGAGTCGAGACGATGAAGAAACTTGAGCTATGTTTGCTTGGGCTTGAACAACTTTCTGGGGTCTGCCAACAGAGAGTGAAAAGGGGGAAGAATCTATGAGAAGCAAACCAAGATGTGAATTTTTAGCATATCTTTGCCAGCAAACTTATGAAATTGTGATGTACTGGTTGAAATTTACATAGCCACACGTTTTATTCCATCGCATCCTTGTAATTTAGATATATCTGCCAACAAACTTTTGAAATTGTGAAATGTTTGTACTTTATTTCTTGCTTAAATCAACTATTCTGATTGTATGTGTATATGCATCAAGAATTAACATGCATCGAGTGGTCATTTGTATATCCATCTACCGACATGCAATATTAATTAACACGTGCATGCTCTGCCACTGTTTAATTTAAAACTGGTGATGCTGGCAATATCTATACTCAGTAATTTTTTACTACAGTATTTTTTTCTACAGTAGGTCTTATAATTTTTTTTCGAGTGAAGTGCATTAATGTAAAAAATATTGGGAATTTATAATAGTAATAATAGTAATTAGAGTGTTTGCAATCAGAATAAGTCTTTTGTGAGTGAGACGGTCACATGAATCTTTATCTGTGAGACTGGTCAATCTTACCGATATTCACAATCAAAAGTAATACTTTTAACATAAAAAGTAGTACTTTTTCATAGATGACCCAAATAAGATATATGTATAACAAAATACGATCCGTGAGACCGTCTCACACAAATTTTTGCCTTGCAATTATTAAGAAAAAAAATATTATTCATTTTTTACTTAAAAAAATATAACTTTTAGGTGGTTTTTAATCTCAGATTTTACTTCTACTTATGCTCAATTTAATTAAAATCACTAAGCTTGTCTCATGCTGATTATTCGGAAGTAATTATTGTATTTTGATAAATAAATTAAAGTTCTTTTTCATACTCTTACTCTCAATATTTTTTACTGTTCCAAAATTATCCTTTCACTCATTTAAAAACGAAGAGAGATATATGTGTTATCTGATAAATGAAAATTTCTTTTTTTTTTTATTAAAAAGTTAGTGTGAGAATTTATTCATCAATTACGAAAATTTTCAGTTTTTCATTTTTATTTTCAAACAAAACACCATTATGATTTTTCTCAACTCTTCATAATCTTTGAATTTAATCGCTTCTAACAAACTTAATATTTTACAAACACTTATATTTTGTGGAATATAATGGGTTATAATTATTTATTAGGTATGATTCTTTTGGTTATTCTACAAATTTAATATTTTTATTTATTTTTCCTAAAATACCCCTTATACAGATAACCACCACCAATATTTGGATTGTAAAAAATATATTTATTTAATCTATTGATAATATATCGAATTAGTTTTTAAATTTTATTTTTTTAAAGTATAGTATGTTATATATATTTATACTGTATTATCGTGAGAAAAACATACAAAAATATAGATAAAGAAAAAAATAAAAAAGGAGTTAATTTTGTCATGTAGATCTCGTATCTTACTTGATCAACGAAAAATTATTATTATTTTATGTTGAAAGTTTTACTTTTTATTTTGGATATGAATCAGATCGACTCATCTCACGGACCTACTCAAAATAAATTTACACCAAAACAATATACTCTAAATTAAAATTAAAAAGTTTATTTTATATTAAATTTAATATATATGTGTATAAAAAATGCTAGGAAATAATACTATGGAGATATGTTGGCAAATTTCAAATTTTGGTATTTAGTTTATTTTAGAGAGGATTAATAATTGTGGTAATATGAGTTTTTTGGGTAATTAACCATAAACAACCATTATATCAATATTAATCTATATTTAAAGAAGATAGGATACGACACGATTTTAGATTTGAGATCCAATAATTGCGAAATTCATCTCCCAATTTATAATAATAATAAGTTCCGAAAATATTCGATGATACTGATTCCTACTTCCGCCGCATCCATTGCATTCCTCGGCAGCCGAAGCGGCGGCCGCAGCACTTCCGTCAGCAGATCCCACCTAAACCCGCGAAAGAAGTTGTGTGCCTTAAACGGGCGGAGCCACCTTCTGTGCCCGCCAGGGTGATTCTAAATTTTTTAAAAAAAATTTTATGTAAATTTTTGTATAATTTTAGATAAATATGATATTAGTGCGGGTAGATCAATTTAAAATATTAAAGAAGGTTAGAGTTTGTAGAATCGGATTCCTGACTTGCACCCTTAATTACCCGCGTACCGCCAAGGTACGCGAGGCGGCGTGTCGGGTCCTTTTCCAGCACATTCTTGATCAGGTCAGTTAACGCAGTGGGTTTCCCGATGAACTCAGGCTCCGCTAGCGGTATCCTACTGAAGGTTTCCTTCCTGTTTTTGCCCTGAAACGGCATCTTTCCGTACAGCATTTCGTAGCATAGCACCCCGAGTGCCCACCAATCCATGGCGAATTCATGGCCGTCAACCTCCGGCGCCATGTAATCCTAGGTTCCCACGAAGGAAATGGAACGCTCGTTTGTCGGTAAATCTTGAGCATTAGTTCTCCTATTCAAGGCACGGGCATATTTGGCTTTCTTTAATCTTTTCTCACAAATTGAGGTAGTATTATTATTGGCTTTATCTTCCCCAAGATCGGAGAAATCCGTTTCACCAGTTTTTCTGGGGACCAAGTCACGCGACAGATCGAAGTCCGTTAGAGTCACGTGGCCGGACTGTTGCACGTGGATGAGGCTTTTCCACCACCTTTATAGCGAAAGGGTGGTGAGCTGAGGGATCACGTGACTTGTCGTGGACGAAGAATACGGCGCCCCTTTACCTAGTACTTTGATTGCTCTAAGGTTGTCGAACTCCAGCTCCGGCAACGCAGCCATGCCGGAAATCGTTCAAAGTGAGCAGCTGCCAGCTAGAGTATGGGAGCGTTAAAAGTTGGTCGTGGGATATATGTGTGTGTGTGACACACTTGTTCTTTGTGTGCCGTTTTTGACCTGGTAATGATTTTGTGTGCCGTTTTTGACCTGAAAATGATGTTTTTGACCTGGTAATGATTTTGTGTGCCGTTTTTTACCTGAAAATGATACAATCGTTTTTGAAGAGGAATAGACATTTTCATTATTTTTTCACCTAGAATACCCAACAACATAACACCTAATCAAACAACACATCACAATACATGGCGAAGTCAAGAATATGTCTTTACTCACGTTAGAATGTTAAATTCTATAATTTTTTAATATTTTAAAAATTGATCAACCCGGACTAATATCAAATTAGTTCAAAATTTAAATATAATTTTTTTAAAAAAAATTGGATCACCTGGGATTTATCATGAGTTGGCTCCGCCACTGCCTTGAGACACGAATTTGAGATGTAGAAGCCAACGACAGTGGATAATTATATCACAAGACAAAGAATATTCATCTGCCAAGGAGAAGTAACTTTATATCGTGATTTTTATTATCTGACTTGATTTATGATAATATTTTTGAATATTTCTATGTGTTTAATTATTTTATAATAAAATTATTGATTATTTCTAGAGATTGACATAACTTGATTTAAAATCCATGTTTTGAATATTATTTTTCCTATTATTATTTATTCTAACAATTTATTTGCATTGATATTTTATTTCTCTTTCAATTTACTTATCACAAAGTGAATGTTACATTTATTCAAAATCTGATACTCGGGAGATGAGATTTTCAATAGGATCATAAGATCATCTCCAATCATGGCACCACATTGGTGCCACACCATTGTGGTGAAATATCACCAATGTGGTGCCATGATATTTCACTCCAATCCAGCATCAAAACTGGCGCTGGATTGGAGCAGCTCTACAAGCTGTTCGCTGCGCCACAATTTTTTTTATTTTTATTTTTAGTTTTTAATTTGATTAATTTAATATAAGTGTTTAATATTTAATTAATTAATATTTTTTGAAATTTTAATTTATGGGAACAATATAGTAATTCGAATATTTAATATTGTATTTTTGTTGTATTATTAATTTAATATCAAATGAACGTGTTTTTTTCAATGATATTTTGATTTTTTTTTCAATGATATTTTGATTTTATTAAAATATAGTTTGTATTAAATAATTGTACGTAAACCAAATAATTATGTTGTTAATATGAAATAATTAATTCAAATTTTAATATAAAATTAAAATATTTAAATATATATATTTTAATATATAAATTATAATATTTAATTATCATTATATTATCAAATTATAAATAATTAACATAAAACAGAAATATTATATTGAAAAGAAAAAGAATATTCTTGGAATATTCTATTGTAGTGTAAAATATAGTGCAATGTGGTTGGAGATGATTTTAGTGTAACACCAATGTAGTGCAGTGGATTGGAGATGGTCTAAGAAGACACTAACTAGGATTTTGTAGAGTTCGTGAAGCCTACAATTTCCTTTGAGTTCGTTGAAAAAAGAACCATAGAAATTGATTAAATTATTTTGATATTTGATTTATAATAGAGCTATCGTTATTGACATTAAAATAACAAAATTTACTCGACACTCAGGAGAGGCAGTAAATAAAATTTATGAATTCTTGGCCTATATCATCAATGGATATGATTTACATGTTTGAAAATTAAATAAAATCTTGTAACTTGAACCCCGTCTCGATGAGATCTTGAACCTAAAGTCGTCTTTGAAATCCCTCATTATTTAATTTATTTAGTTTATTGAAATCCCTCGTTATGTAACTTGAACTTCCTGGGAAGCAACCCAAGAGCGTCTAGCTTTTATTTATTTATTTATTTATTTTTTTCTTATGAAATTTAGGATGTGTAAAGACAAAGTTTGAGGGCGCTACCACTAGCTACTATACCAAAAAACCTTACATTTTTAAAAAATTTTAAATTTATTGTTTTAAAATATTATATAGTTTAAAATTAATATATATATTTTCGGTATTTCCGTATACCAAAATTTTTAAATTTCATATCATTATCGTATCAAAAATTTCGGTATCATTACCATACCGTACCGAAATCTTCGGTATAATGAAAATTCGATATTTTTTCGGTACGATAATCTCGGTATACCCAAAATTTGATATTTTTTCCCACCTAACACATATCCTAGAATAATAATGCTTATAATTGAGATTTTTTTATATCAAAATTATTATTAAAAAAATTAAATACCCAAAATTTTGACATGTGGTCTAGATTACATATAATTTCCATTACAATCTTAATTACATAACAAACATAAGCCATTTATGTTCCAAAGAGCATTCGAATTGGTGGAGTTAGTGAGTGTGACGATAAAAATCTTTTAATTTTCTNACTGGATGAACCATCAGACTTAGACTTAACACAATAGCCATGAGGTTTAAAAAATTGCAGACAGCATATTCTTGTACATGCACAATCTCAAAAATCAAAATTTACACAACATATATATTTTTTAAAAAAAGAAAAAAAAATTACATGTACGGTTGTATTTGTGGTTGTTTAAGTTTTCATCAATTATCCATGTTAGGCCATTTACTGCGAGTTTGTTAAAAGTGGGCATCTTTTAAAATATTAAAAAGAAGAGGTCATATAATTGCAATATCTATATATTTTTAGTAATCGTTTTTTTTAAAAAAATTTTAAAATGTATTTAAAAACTTATCTTGATGTATAAAAACTTGCCTTGGGAATATCGAATTATGCTTATATTCTTTGTGTGTGTGTGTGTGTCGACCAGGGTTTTTTAGAACGAGTAGGTCTCTTGTGAGACGGTATCACAAATCTTTATCTGAAAGACGGGTCAACTTTACCGATATTCACAATAAAAATTAATACTCTTAGCATAAAAAGTAATACTTTTTCATAGATGACCCAAATAAGAGATCCGTCTCACAAAATATGACCCGTGAGACCGTCTCATACAAGTTTTTTTGTTTTAGAACTTGTTCGTGCCGAAATTGATGGGAGAATAAACAAGTATCTAAGATGGATAAATTTATGGTTAAAAGGAATATGTTTGAAAGGATAGATTTGGAAATTAACAGAACAAGATTATTTTGATAAATTAACATAATTTGAAGCTGTGCCTTGAGAAAACCCCAATCGTGTATAAATATTTCCAAAATTCATCGATCATACATAAATAACTATAAATAATTCAAAATTCATCAGCTATAAATAATATAAATCTTTCAAAACTCGTCTAACAATAAACAATAAAAAATAATATAATATTTTTAAAAATCCATCAACTATAAATAATATAAATATTTCAAAACTCCTCAAATAATAAAAAATAATATAATAAAATTTTTTAAAAAAATTGATCCCAACACTCTACCAATCAAGTCAGACGGTTTTGAGCGTCTCGAGGCCGGCCGCCAAAATTGTAACCCAACCCTTATTTTTTTGACAAAAACTTGTGTGAGACGGTATCACAAATCGTATTTTGTGAGACGGATCTTTTTTTTGAGTCATCAATGAAAAAATATTATTTTTATACTAAGAGTATTACTTTTTATTGTGAATATCGGTAGAGTTGACCCGTCTCACAGATAAAGATTCGTGAGACCGTCTCACAAGAGATCTACTCTATTTTTTTAGTGGTCGGGCAGATTGTACAACTTGACCAAACCTAAATTGACAGTTCTAGCGCAATTCATATTTTCTCATCTTTCTTAATTTGATTTTAAAAAACTATCAATGTTTATCATAAATTGTGTGAATTTAAATATATGTTTATTTAAAGAAAAAATAAATATATTATTATTATACACATTTAATTTCACGTGCTTCTCTATCCATATTAATTTTAAAGATTTTTACGACCTTCTCCAAATACGAA
Source organism: Primulina huaijiensis (assembly GCF_012295235.1). Lineage (NCBI taxonomy): Eukaryota > Viridiplantae > Streptophyta > Magnoliopsida > Lamiales > Gesneriaceae > Primulina > Primulina huaijiensis. The sequence goes on along the minus strand of NC_133311.1, from coordinate 15,353,766 downwards.
GACATTTGTTGTGTGGTCTTTTTAATTTGTCAAATGAAATCCCACATATTAAGGAGATTACAAGCAAGTGCCCAATTTGCTGAATTTAGGGGTCATTGTTGGGATATTGTTAGCCACTCATTCTCAATTTAATTCATTTTATTATAATTGTTTTTTCAAATTATGATATATTAATTGTTATAAAAAAAATTTTTAAATTACATTTTCGGAAAAACGACATATCAAATCAGAATACCTTGGATGCTTGTATAAAATCGTATCAAAATTGCCTCGTCCACAACCGTATCAAAATTTATGCGTGTTGAGAAACAAACCCGATGTAGTTTCAGTTGGAAAAATTTATAAAATAGTAAACTATTTAATTAGGAAAATGACATCTTCATTAAATAAATCCGATGTAGCTTCTGGGAAAATTTGTAAATAACCTCGTTCAACTATTTAATTAAGAAAATGATATCTTCATAATTGAAGATTTCATTTTTTTAATTAAATAGTTAACCGTTATTAAAAAACAAAATACCCGGCTTCCGTTTTTGGATCATCCAAACGAGTGGATTCATAAAAGACAAAAAATCTAAATTACCCCGTGTGGCATAGAAACAATTCGAAGATTAGGACTTATAAATATGATTTATATAGCTCATTAGAGAGTTTTTAAGTGCAATTTAATTTACGGATTGCAAAGATTATTCAAATTTTGTAAAAAGGTGTTAATCATATTTTTTGGAAAGAAGCGTAGGGTTTTTCAAGGACACCAAATTCCAACTATATATAATAATGAAATATATATACACTTTATGTCAAGCCGGTGGCCTTTTTTGTCTCTATTTATGAAGCTTTAGATTTATTATCGACCGTCAAATAGGATGTTTGAAAAATTGTATTTTTTGTACCATTTTTTAGTCTTAATTTAGTTTAATTTATGGTCACAGTCAATTAGTTCACTTTTTTTCAATTTAATTCTTTTTAACCTGCATAATGGTGACAAGACATCAAACACATCAACAATGTATGTCGTCATGATCGTAATTTTTGTTGACATGTTATTATTTTATAGAATCACCTCAATACGATGAAAAACGACTAAAATTGAAAAACAAAATTAAAATAAGGACTAAGACCATGGTGTATAACCCCTCATTGATCTAGAGGTACAATAATAATGCAAAACGCCAAATGATCCATAATGTGTATTGCTTAGAAAACTAATGACATAATCATAATAATGCCATAAGTTTATATATATANTATTACGTGCTATTAAGATTCGAAATCGAAGTGCAAATGAATTTTCTGAAAACGATTATGAACTGTTAGAGTAGGTGCTCGACAAGCCAACTTGTGGCTAGGGCTTTTATTGATTCTAATGTAAAACAATATTTATTTTAATAATATTTTACGATTTCATTTGATTATGGCATTATACTTTATCTGTATACGCATGCAAGCTGCATAGATAAAGTCCTTGAATATACAATAGGTACCATGAGGTCTGCGTCGCAACGTAAGATCATGAAACTCATTAGGAAGTGTACCGTATATTCTAAACAGGTTCCTAGTCGAATCAGCCGCCTAAAACAAGGATAAAGGTCGCTCGAGCTTGAGACTAGCATCTGTGGTGTAAACGCCATGTTTCATTGGCAAGGGCATGGAGATGTCCATTCACACAGATGAGTGATCATGTGATGATGCACTGAACAACCCTCCCTCGGACTGTCCAAGTGGTTCTCATTTATCGAGTGGAATAGTCCGCAGTTTTGATTGTACACAATTAGTCCTTTGACCCGAGACAATGTAGGGGCTATACGTACTAGCATGCACTTTGATCCGTTTACCGACTCCATTGAGGGTCATCAGGTGGCGAGGTTGGGTGTAGTTTCGAAATACGTAGGAGCAAATACATTGTAGTCGGGGATTCACCGTTCGCCTACGGGTTAAGATATCCTATGTGATCTGATGAGTTAATAGTGCAAGGAGTCTCTGGCCAGAGCAAGAAATATGCTTTAGGGAAATGTGTTTTCTTAGTTGTACATACCATGTCACTATTAGTACTCAAAGATAAATCACATCATTATCGAATTCATATACAACTCTCGATATACCAATGGTTGCAGATTCGATCGGGATATATGTGTTGAAGGGACTGTACTGTACGCTAACCATGACTAAAGGTTCTTGCAGGCACTATCAGTGATACCTAGGGTATCATGGGGCGATGTTATTAGACGCTCTTACCATGATCCGATGGGTGCAATCAGAAATGAGTTCTGACATTCTTGATCAAGGTGTTGATGAAAAGAATGGGGCTAACTAGGGTAAGCCCGAATAAGAATATATGTTATTCTGAATCACATGGAGATGTGAACCCACGTCTAGCTGTATCCCTGAACCATTGAGGGTCACACAATTATCGGATTCTGTGTTCCCGTTGAGATAGTCAAATTTCAAGGAGTTGGAATTTTGCGACTATAGTTTGATGGAGATCAAACATGAAGCTTATAAAGGAGTTTATGAACTGATTCCATAGGATGGAAGAAGTGGAAGTTAGCATGATTGCTAAATAAGGAAGGAGAGTGGAACTGCCTGTTTTGTGAATGAGTTCACTAAAACTGGCAACGGCCCAATATGGTAAGTGAAAATTTTGATCTTCGAAATTTTCAATTTTCATCATATGAACAATATTTATATCCTTGGTACATCGGCGCTTTCGGATCGTCGATAGGGGTTATAATGAGTTCGGAATCATTTTTTTTTGTGGATTTGGAATTTACTAATTAAATGATTGTGCTAGTAGTTGTGACTACTAACATGCATAAATTCTCATATATGTTCTAGAAGAGTCTAGAATAAAATTAACCAAGGAGTTAATTTATAAATTAAATAATGGTTATTTAATTTAATTAATGTACATATATATTTTATATGGTGATATAAAATATGTGTATATGATATTATTATATCATATATTATTAAAGGTTAATAAATACATTATATATTAATTATATGAGAATTTAATTATAATGAAAATATAATTTTTCCCATAAAAATTCACAAAATTCCTTCCCAAATTGAAAAACCAACTCACGGCCATGGAAGCAAATCAAGCCATGTAATTTTTGATTATTGACTTCATTAGTTTCCTTAATTAATTGATTAAGAATCAATTAAGATTTTAAAAGGAATCTCTCGGCCAATGTTGAAAGAGTTGGAAGAAAACCTCACGGCCACTTTACAATTTGATTGGTAAAGGTTTCGGCCAATTCTCTTCTTCCACCGCCGCTCCGTTTCGTCTCCGGATTTTGGAAATTCGGAGGCTTTCAGTCTCAACGCACAAATCGCTTGAGATTTCTAGTGCAATCCAAGCGAGGAAAATAGTCTTTGATCGTGGACCTGATTAGATGATCAAAGAAGAGAGCCGTTCGTAGGGATCTAGAAGAAGGGCTATCTCCGCTTAAAAACCGGAATAGTTTGGTGTCCAATGATAAGAACGCAAAGGTATAAACCTAAACGCCCTATGAATGTTTTTAAACACACGACGCCCAAGAATAAAATTTTTAACTTCCGCTGCGTCTTGGGTGCGAGAATACGATGTCCCAACATGAACCTCTAATGCGGTGGGATGATAACCGTTGCTCTAACCCTGATGTGGTGGGAAATTGTTTTTCTAATATTTCAAACCCTTTATTTGGTGGGTGAACAGATGTTATGGTCTCATCTTTTAGAGGAGTAACAAATATGATAATGATGTTTACTATTCATTCTGTTTATGAATTATTCTGAAAGAAATCAGTACAGTTGTGTGCTTGAGTTCTGCTATGTTTCTATTTTGAAATCATGTATACATATATAAATCTTATCGTGTTTTATTTTATTATCTTTGCGAACGTTATTTTTATAAAAATCATGAAACATTCATCTCTTATTTGTTAAGTGACAACTACATCACTCATCCCCTTCAAAAAATAAGAACAAATGAGATCAAGGAGTATGAACAAACAAAAGTTTGAGGCTAGTACAAGTTGTATTAGAAATTTCACGATGTTGGCACTGCTATTTCAAGAAATTTAGTTATTGTTTATTTAGATTATTCAGATTTGAAATTTTAGTCCACTACTGTAATCGCTTATGATTTGTAAAACTTGGATTCAATGATAAAATATACAGTGTTTTTTTTACAGTTTATGTACCTCATAGACCAAAATATTTTCGAAAGTTTAGTCATGATTTTTGAACATGTCGTCCATATCGCTTCCCGAGTTCGGGGTGTGACACATATACTAACCGATAATAGAACTCAAAATGAAAAACATAGAAGTTATAGAATAAATATGTAATTTTTCCTATGATTTTTAAACATATTATTAATAAGGATGATGTCAAAATTTTAACAAGATTTATAAATTTGAATTTAAATGTGAACCCTGACAACCTGTGATACGTGCGATATAAAATTTGAAACAAGCCATAAATTTAAAATTAGGTCTCTTGTGAGATGGTCTCATGAATCTTTATCTGTGAGACAGGTCAACTCTACCGATATTCACAATAAAAAGTAATACTCTTAGCATAATAAGTAATACTTTTTATAGATGACCTAAATAAGAGATCCGTTTCACAAAATACATCCCGTGAGACCGTCTCACACAAGTTTTTGCCTAAATTTAATTAATCTTTATTTTTATTTTTATAATGACCTATGGGGATAATTGTAAGACTAAATGCATATCATTTTATCAAAAGATATAATTGTGAAAATGATATGACTTAAATATTTTTAAGTTATATAGTATGTCTAACTAGGGGTGGGCAATCGGATCGGGTTTTTCGGGTTCCACCTGACCCGAAACCGATCGGGTGCAATTTTTGGGTAAAATCGGGTAACTAGTCGGGTTCGGGTACTATTCGAACTCGATTATATTTTAGTCGGATCGGGTTCGGATATAGAGTTGTTACCCGAATTACCCGATCGGGTACCCGATTGTTTTTTTTTTAAAAAAAATATGGTCTTATAATTGGACCGGTCCAGTTTAATAAATTGGAAACCAATTTTGCAAAATGTTGCACCACAGCTAATCAATTATTACATTTTTTTTCCAAAGCGGTACGTTTCTCATTCCAAAGCATCGCAAATACTGACCTCATTCCAAAGCTCGATTTAAGGATTTGTTAATTATAATACTCATTCTAAGTTTTGAAATAAATATTTTTATGTTTAACTTTTGTAGACATTCATGAGACAATATTATTTTGATAAGCCTATTTTCTCGTCATATATTATTTGGTAGGCACAAAATGATAAAATGTTATTTTGTCAAAAAAACCCGAACCCCGACCCCTACTCGAACCCGACCTTATCGAGTACCTGAAAAGGCCGATAGTGTCTAGAATCGGATCGGGTTCGGATAATGAAAATGCTACCCGAAAAAATCGGGTAGCCAATCCGAACTACCCGAAACCAAAAAAACCTGACCTATGCCCACCCCTACGTCTAACGTCATATTTCAATCACTCCTCCCAGTTTGAAAATTATTGCTTCTCAACAATTTTTCTCACAAGAATTGTATCATTTAAAATAAAACACATAACATTGGCTATTATAATTACAATTATTTTCATTTCAAAAAAAAAAATTACAATTATTTTGAGTTTTTGTTTTAAGAAACAATTGTTGGTTGTTAAAATGTCTAGCTGGTTGCTTGGTTGCTATAAGAATATCCCGTTGGATGTGTTTTGGCTACTAAACCAACTCGGATGATTAGACGGCTGCTGGAAATCTTGTTGGAATACATAATGTTGCTAGAAAATCGTGGTGGATTGGTGTTCTTCAAATATCAGTTGTTATCAGAGCAAGTTGGATCATCTGAAATCAATCCAACTAGTCTACCTTAAGTTTGCCAAAAGATGATCTTCTTATCAAGCTACCTTATTAGGATGTCATACGAAGTTATTACCAGCCAAAAACAAACTAAGACAGAATATACATCACTTGAGTTATCAGAGTTCAAATCGAAAATGTTCCCATATAAAGGACAAAGTTTATGGCTCTCTTTGAATCTAATTTAATAGTCATAATTTGTTGGATTTAGCTAGTGTCCAGGGACATTTATTGTGTTATACTTTATTTTGAAAGAAGACAAAATGCTAACGTTCAATCATCCGACATTGAATACTACTGAAATGATCTATTCTTTGCATTATCTTGTGAAAATATTCAAGTCCTCAGGCACACTGTCAAGAAATACATCAAGCTGCTCAAAGCAAACAATGTATATTTGTTATTCTATCATTAAGGATCAATTTGTGTTGCTATTCAATCACTTTATCTTTGTGATATTGAATTGATAGAAAAATAAATTAATCTTTGTAAATTGTCAAAAGTTTGTTTCCGGATAGATCGATATTTTTTATGTGTTTTAATGTTGAGATGAGAAGGTAGTGACCTTAAAGTCCAGATTAGTAGAAAAATGGTATACTCAAAGACAACGAATTGGCTATTAGGAAACATTTTTTCCATTCACGATGTTCAAGTTCATTAGGATCCTGTTAGTCATAGCAGCATGATATGACTATGAAATATGACAGATGAATGTGACAACAATGTTCTTTTTGGTGATATTAAGGGAAAGATTTATGTATCTCAACTTGAAATATTAACATCACTAGGAAGTGAACATAAGGTATGTGAACATCAAAGATCTATTAAACAAACAACTAGGAGTCGATACTTTAGATTTGATAACACTATCAAAGATTTTGATTTTTTTAAAAATCCTGAGTAATCTTGTATACAAGAAGGTTAGTGGGAGTTTTGTGACGATTTATATTGATAATATACTGCTAATTGAGAATGATGTATGATTATTGCAATCAACAAAAGGATGGTTAGCTAGTAAATTCTCCATGAAAGATATAAATGAAGCATTTTATGTATTAGAAACATATATCCATAGGGATGGATCAAAGAAGATACGAGGGATCACATAATACACTTATATTGATATAATAATGAGGAGATTCTCTGTGAAGTAGTCCAAGAGATGATATATCAATGTGTCATGATGTGACTCAATCTAAATCTATGTGTTTTAAGACTGATGAAGAGATAGAAACCATGACACATTTCATATGCATCTGCCATTGGTAGTATTATGTATGATATGATATATACTCGACTTGATATAACATTTGCACTGAGTATTGCAGGAAGATATCAGTCAAACCTCGGTTCATTGCATTGGAAAGATGTAAAGGACATTTTTAAGTACTTAAAGAATGAATAAGAATTTGTTCATAGTCTATGGGGGTGAAAAATTAAAATTGAAATATTACACCGATTCTAGCTTCCAATCAGATGTGGATGATTCAAATCATCCTCTAGATTTTTATTCAAGCTCAATGGTGGTAATGTCTCTTGAAATAATTCCAAGCAAGACAACACAACAAATTTAAACACTGAGATCAAATACATAGCTGCGTCGGCTACATCAAATGAGCCTATTTGGAAGAGTAATTTTGACCAGGAGTTGGATATCATTCAAAATGGAGTTGATCCAATCCCGATGTACTACGACAACTTTGGTGTCGTTGAGTAAGTAAATGCGCCTAGATCTCATCATCGATCCATACATATACTGAGGAAGTACTACGAGAGATTATGGGAAGATTAGACATATTAGTCGAGAGAGTTGTCTCTGCAAACAACATTGCAGATCCACTTACAATGCCCCTGTCAAGATCATTGTTTGAGAAGCATCGTGAAACAATGAGTTTGAAATCTATGGTAATTGGTTATAGGGGTAGTGAGAGGCTGCTATAGTATATGCCTATCAAGCCAACTTGTGTCCTGATTTTTATTGACTCTTGTATAAAATCATATTTATTTTAATAATATTTTATGATTTTATTAAATTATGACATTTATTTTATCTGTATACACATACAAGCTGTATAAATAAAGTCATTGAATCTATTATAGTACCATGATGTCTATCTTGCAACGTAGATCATGAATTCATTAAGACGTGTATTGTATATTCTAAATTTGTTCCTAGTCAATTCAACAGCCTAAAATAAGGATAAAACTCGCTTGAATTTGAGACTAGCATATGTGATGTTAACGCCACATTTCATTGGTATGGACATGCAGACGTCCAATCATACAGATGAGTTAATATGATTATTGTACTGAACAACCCTCCATCGGAATTTTAAAGTGGTTATCATTTATTAAGCGGATTATTTTGCGGTTATTGTTGTATAATATTAGTCCTATGACTTGAGACAACATAGAGGCTTTGCGTACTAGTGTTGTACTTTAAATTGCTTACCATCTCTACGGAGGCCATCAAGTGGTGAGATTCGGTATGTTTTCGACATATGTAGGAGCCAATACATTATAGTCGGGGATTCACGGCTCATCTACGGGAATAGATATCATATATGATATGATGAGTTAATGGTACAAAGAATCTTTGGCCATAGTATGAGTTGTGCTTTAAGGAAAAATGTTTTCTTATTTGTACACACGATGCCACTATGATTACTCAAAGATACATCACATCGTTATTAAATTTATTTGCAACTCTTGATATATCAATGGTTGCAGATTCGATAGGGATATATGAGTTGAAATGACCGTATTTTACGTCGAACATAACCTAGTTCTTGTAGGCACTATTAGTAATATCTAGGGGATCATGGGGCAATGCTACCAGACACTCTTACCATGATCTGATGGATGCAATCATACTTGAGTTCTGATACTATTCATCAAGGAGCTGATGAAAAAAATTGGACTAAATAGGATAAGCCCAAATTAGGACAAATGTTATCATGAATCACATGAGGTTGTGAACCCACAGCTATCCATACCACTGAATCATTGATGATCAAATAAGTATTGAACTTTTTGTTCCATTTGAGATAATCGAATTCAAGGAGTTAATTTGATTATTAAGTTTGACGGATGTCAAACATATTGCTTATAAAGGAGTTTATGAGTGGATTCTATATTTGGAAGTTGTCGAAGTTATCTTGATTGTTAATTTAGTGAGGAGAGTGCAAAAACTTAATTTAGTTAATAAGTTTCAAAATAGACAGCTGCAAAAAATTGAATAATGGGTTTTCATTTTAAATATATTGACGAGTATTGTACACACGTCACATCAGCTCTCTCCGATCGTCGATTAGAAATACAATAATAAATCCGCAATCCTAAATTTTTTAATTATTATACATGAAAAATCTAGTCAGATATTGATTAATAGATTTTACCGAGTCAAATTTCTCAAAGAATATTATAGAATAATCAAGATTAATTAATTAAATAATAATTATTTGTATTTTCAAAAGTTGGAAAAGATATATGTGAAATTTTACAAGGAGGAAATAACATGATTCCAGAAGAGTTCTAGTAAGATTATGATCGAGTTATTGAAAGAAAATAAATATGCATTATCAAAAGTTGATAACACACAATATAAAAAAATCTACACGTAAATTATTTGTACTTTTTCTCTCCTCTCAACTTAAGAATTCCGGCTACCACTCTTGAGAAGGATTCCCACGGCCGAGCTCATACCCACGCCGCCGCTGTTGCCGCCTTGGTTCCACCAACTTATGATGACCAAATCTCAACAAAAAATTTCGTCTAGATCTCTAATGCAATCTATACAAGGAGTGCAATATTCAATCGTGTATTTCATTAGGAGAGTGAAGAACAGTGATTGATCCAGATCGTTCGTTGAGATTTCTTACAAGAAGAACTATATCTACTAACTACATAATAGTTTAGTGTCTAGTGTTTAGAAATCAAAGATAAATAATCGTAAACATTATATGTATGGATTTTAATCATACGACGTCTAAGCAAGTTTTGATCGTCAAAACTGAAAATTATCGAAAAAAACGTCCAAGCAAGTCATCATTCCAAGATATAAAGTGTGAGACCCCGAAAATAAAATAGTATTGATGATATTTTTGTAAATAAGTTGAAAAATATTCAATTTATTTTGATGACATTTTCGTAAATAATTTGAAAAATAATGAATGAATTTTAAGGGTAAAATGGTAATTAGCGACATATCTTGGTTATATGAAGTCCAAATGATTTGAGATTTAGATATAACATAGAAAACTCAAAGATATAGAAGTTTCATGTTCTGAGTTTTGAAAAATTTGATCGTTTGTCTGTTCCAAAGAGATATACAGATGTTAAAATGTTAAATAGTATATATTATATTATATTATATTATATTATTTTATTTTAAAATATTAAAATTTTAAAAAAAGAAAAAAAAAAGAGAACTTACGTGAAAGAATGAATTCTTTCATTTTCAACTGAGAGGAACAAGACACTACAACAAAAATGGCTTTTCGCAGCGCGCAAATACTCTTTCCGCGGCGCACATTGCACGCTGCGAAATTGCAAGCTGTTGAAAGTTCGAGTTTATCCGCAGCGTGCGCATGCACGCTGTTAATACTACTATCAACGGCATGCATATGTACGCCGTTAATACAACTATCCGCAGCATGCAATGCACGCCGTTAATATTAAAAAAAATTTAAATATTAGCGACGGTTAAATACAAAAAATACCGTCGCTAATTTAGCAACGGTTACTACTCCGTCGCTAAGGGAACGACGGTGTTTAAATTTAGCGACGGTTACAAAACTGTCGCTACATTTAGCGACAGTTCATACAACCGTCGCTAAATTTTGCGTAAAAATAAAAAAAATTTACTTTTATAATTTAATAAATTTTAAAAAAAATTCCATTAAAACTATCATCTCTTAACTAACACTTAAAATATTAACCAAAAATTTTAAAAAAAATGTACTAAAACCAAAATTAAAAACGCATATTAGAAAAAAGTTTAAGTGTTGTAAAGTGATGTGAAAGTGGAACGGAAATCGGATATTTATAGACAATTTGCGATAATTAGCGACAGTTTTGCATTAAACTGTCGCTATTAGCGACGGTTTAAACATAACCGTCGCCGATTTACAACTATTAGCGACAGTTCAATAAAAACCGTCGCTTTATTTATTAAACCGTCGCCGATTTTAAATCGGCGACGGGTTATTTTATACCGTCTCTAAATATAGCGACGGTAGTTAAAACCGTCGCAACGTTACATTAGCGACGGTTTATTAAACCGTCGCTAATTTAAAAATTCACCCATTTCAACGGCGTGCTTTTACTGCACGCCGTGAATGCATAGAATATTAACAGCGCACATTATTGCACGCTGCGGAAAGTATATAATATTTACAGCACACAAAAATGCACGCTGCGGATATTACTTTCCGCAGCGTGCTTTTACTGCACGCCGTTAAAAGTACTATTCACAGCGTGCTTTTAATGCACGCTGTTGATGATGCGCTGCGGAAAGTCATTTTTTTTGTAGTGAGAGAGGTGGGAGAAAAGAGATAAGAGGGTTTTCGATTTTTCTTTTCGATCGTGCGACTTATCGGTTTATCCAATCGACGAACCGACTTCAGTTCTGGGATCGTTGACACGAGGTCTTCGATTTGAGGTATAAATTTTATATTTTGGTGATGTTTGAAATTCGTCGATTTCTGGAATAAATCCGATAAATTGTTAAATCATACAGAAATTGAAGATTGTTGAATAGTGTATGATTTTAACGAAGTAGAGAAGATTATAGTGATGTTATTTTGAATTATTCCTAATTTATTATAATTAGAGAATTTTAATCGTTGGATTGAGATTGAAGACTTGTTTGTCAGTTGTTATTAATTCTGAGTATATATGCGATAGAATAACCGACAAGAAACTAAGTTTTGAAGTCGGAATTGAATTAGGTTATGATTTCGATTTGATATTGAAGTTTCAAAAGATATTTGAAATTTATATTATTAAATTTGAATGATGTTATTGATTGAAGTGAATATGTTATTGATGTAGATAGATTATTATACTGATATCTTCAAGCTACATCGACTGGAACAAAGAATTGAGGTATGTTGCGACCGCGTAACATACGACATGTATCTGTATTATATGATATATGTTTGATTGATTGGATTGAGATACATGTCTATATGCCTTATTTGTTGAGTTGAAGTGGCATACATGACATGCACGTTGAGGTATGATCCTTGGATACCCTGATATGATTTGATTTGATTCTGGGGTTTGTGAACACGATGCTATGTTTGGTATTACATGACCCTTAAAGCATAGTCATTTGTGGCCCCGATGATTGATTGAGATTTGGGATTTGATGACGCTTTGTCTACGTTATCATATGAGTATCCCTGATTGAGGTCGGTGTGCCAGCTCGAGTATTGATTTGATAGCGATTCGATTGATTCTGAGATATGCTCAGTGGATGGGCATTTGACCTGATACCTCCACGACATACATGCATTGCATATCATATATCATTGTTTAGATTTCTGTGGTATATATTGTGGTTACTTCAGACTGAGCTTTGCTCACCCCAGAGGGGGCTGTTGTTGTCTTTGTATGTCGACAATGACAGGTACTCCAGGATATCAGGAGACCAGAGATGGTACTTCTGGAGGGAGTCACTGAGGTTTCGTGGTCTTTCCCAGTATATATGTTATGTATCTATATACCGGGGTATGTCCCGAGGATATGATTTGTTGTTGTATGAGTTGTTTTGATTATGTGTGGGCATGTTTTATGATGTGAGATGAAATACTAGTTTTAGTATTCAAATAGCATATTTTGGGCTCATTGTAAATAAATTTTAAACTCGTTTTCCGCTGTAATTAATTAACTCTAATCAAATTGCATTGTAATAACGATTAGGAGCTAAGGGCCCCTCACGGAGTGGTATCAGAGCATAGCTGGGAATGCTCGATTGAGTCTTGTGTACACTTATAGGCACAAATGAATTGTGCGTATGTGTTTGATTTATTCGTATTACTTGCTCCTACTTGATTTAGTTTGAGTAAGTTTTTGATGAGATTAGTGATATTAGATGATGATGATGTGAAATTGATATTGATTTGTGATATTGATCCTCTGATTTATAGATGGATCCCACGAATGAAACTGCGAGTAGTAGTACTGATAGGATTGTTGGACAATTTGAAGGATTGTCCATGGATCTGGTGATGGCTCGATTCTAGGACTTGAAACCACCGAGGTTCTTTGGCACTGAGAGTGCAGAAAGAGCTGAAGCCTGGTTGAAGGATATCGAGCATCTGTTTAATATTGTTGAATACTCTAAGACTCGGCGAATGAAACTTGCTCTGGATCAGTTGAAGGACCGAGCAAAATCTTGGTGGGAAGCCGCTGAGATTGGACTGAAAGAGGCAGGGATTGAAGTCACATGGGATGTCTTCAAGGCCCAATTTTTGGAGCAGTATTCCCCTCCTTCTCATTATACTGCTCAGGAGAATGAATTTAATATTCTGCAACAGGGAACGATGACTGTTGCAGAATATGCTTCGAAGTTTTCGACGTTGTTGAAGTATGCACCTCACGTAGCTGCGAATGCAAAAGCAAAATATAACAGGTTTGTGAATGGATTGCATCATGCTATATATACTTTTGTCATTTCGGGTTTGCCTACTAGCTACGCAGAGGCAGTTGAACGAGCAAAGGCAGCCGAGGCTGGACTAAGGCGAGGAGCTCCTCAGTACACTCCTTCACCTTCAGTGACAGCTCAGCAGCCTACCTTGCGTCCGAGAGGTAGGAAGTTTAAGAAGACTGGTTCCACTATTTCTTCTTCTTCTTCGAGTTCCAGTGGATCCCAGAGAAGGAGTCCCGTGATTGCTCCTTATTGTAGTTATTGTGGAGGCAAACATACTATCGAGCAGTGTCGAGGTATGTTTGGTACTTGTTATCATTGTGGACAGGAAGGCCATTTTTCTCGTGTATGTCCGAACAGGGGTACGACTTCTTCTCAACCTCAGCCAGGATTTAGTGGTGGCCCCAGTATGATGGGACCTGCTGTTCCTGTTCCCTCTTTTCAGCAGTCGAATGTTCCACGATATCGAGGACCGGGTGGTCAGATTGCCCAAGTCCCTCCTCAAGTTCGAGTGTATGCTATGACCGAGGATCAGGCTAAAGAAGCTACTAGTGGTGTGATTGCAGGTATTTGCATGCTTTGCGATTATCCTGCACGTGTTTTATTTGATACATGAGCATCTCACTCATTCATATCTCATGCATTTGTTGCATCTCATGGTATTGAGTGTACTCCGTTGTATAATACATTATCAATAGCCACACAATCAGGAAAGATTATTCTGTCTGAGCAAGTTGTGCATAATTGTGTATTGATATACGAGGACAATGTGCTATTTTTGAATTTGATTGTCCTTCCAATGCACGACTTTGATTGTATTGTTGGCATGGATATCTTGACAACAAATCGAGCAACTGTTGATTGTTTTCATGGGGTGGTTCGATTTCGACCTGTTGATGGACCCAAGTGGAATTTTTATGGCAAGGGTTCCCAAGCCAAAATTCCATTGGTATCCTCTTTGGAAATGTCTCGACTTTTGACTAGCGGAGATGAAGATTATCTTATCTACGCTGTTGATGTATCGAAAAAAGAGCCATCTTTATCTGATATTCATGTTGCGAAAGACTTCCCGGATGTTTTTCCCGATGAGATTACTGATTTTCCTCCTCATCGAGAAGGTGAGTTTAATATTGATCTTGTGCCGGGGACTGCACCTATATCGAAAGCTCCTTATCGGATGGCACCTCTGGAATTGAAAGAACAATTACAGGATCTTCTCGACAAGGGATATATTCGACCGAGTGTATCACCTTAGGGAGCTCCAGTCTTATTTGTTCGAAAGAAAGATGGTACTATGCGAATGTGTATCGATTATAGGCAACTGAATCGGGCTACTGTGAAAAATAATTACCCACTTCCTCGTATTGATGATCTCTTTGATCAGCTTCAGGGTACTTCTGTATACTCGAAGATTGATCTTCGTTCTGGGTATCATCAAGTACGTGTTCGAGAAGAAGATGTGCCTAAAACTGCTTTTCGTACCAAGTATGGCCATTATGAATTCTTGGTTATGCCTTTTGGTCTCACGAATGCTCCTGCTATCTTTATGGATTTAATGAATCGTGTCTTTCCTGATTATCTTGACCGATTCGTTATTGTATTTATCGATGATATTCTTGTATATTCGCAATCGAAAAAGGAGCATACTGAACATCTGAGACTTGTACTTCAAACTCTTCGCAAGGGCCATTTATATGCTAAATTGTCCAAATGCGAATTCTGGATGGATAACGTGGTATTTTTAGGCCACGTCATTTCGAGACATGGAATATCTGTTGATCCCGCTACGGTTGAAGCCGTATTGAATTGGCCGAAACCTACGAATGTTCCTGAGATACGTAGCTTCATGGGTTTAGCTGGTTATTATCGTCGTTTTATTGAAGGATTTTCGAAAATAGCTAAACCTATTACTCAACTGACACAGAAGAATCAGCGATTTATTTGATCAGATGAATGTGAAGCTAGTTTTCTTAAATTGAAGACGAGATTGACCACAGCACCTGTGCTTACTATTCCCTCAGGTACCGGAGAATTTGTAGTGTGTACAGATGCGTCTGGTAAAGGTTTGGGCTGTGTTCTGATGCAACATGGCAAAGTGATTGCTTATGCGTCTCGTCAATTGAAATATCATGAAACACGTTATCCTGTTCATGATCTTGAATTGGCCGCCATTGTATTTGCTCTGAAGATTCGGCGCCATTATTTGTATGGAGAAAAGTTTGTTATTTATTCAGATCACAAGAGTCTGAAATATCTCTTTTCTCAATCGGATTTGAACATGAAGCAACGCAGGTGGATGGATCTCCTGAAAGATTTTGATTGTGAGATTCAATATCACCCTGGATCGGTGAATGTTACTGCGGATGCCCTTAGTCGTAAGGTGCATGATTCTGTGTTAGCATCTGTTTGTGTCGCCAAAGTACACGAGGATATATGTACTTCTGGTTGGACTTTTCACTCGAATTGGAATTCTGTCACTGTCTCAGCATTGCAAATTGAGCCGAACTTGATATCTAAAATCCGAAAGGCCCAACGAAGCGATGCTCAGATTCAGAAGTCGAAAGAACTTGTATCTACAGGACATCAGTCTAGATTTCAGATTTCTTCTGATGGTTCTTTACGACTTAATGGTCGGCTAGTAGTTCCTGATAATTCTGATTTGAAATCTGCCCTTCTTCGAGAAGCACATTGTAGCAAATACAGTATTCACCCTGGAGGTCGAAAGATGTATTTGACATTGAGACCCCAATTCTGGTGGAGACGTATAAAGAAGGACATTGCTGAGTTTATTTCGAAATGCTTGGTCTGCCAGCAAGTGAAAGCCGAGAGAATGAAAGTGGGAGGATTACTCCATAGTCTCGAAATCCCGAAATGGAATTGGGAACATATTGCTATGGACTTTGTGACTCATTTACCTCGTTCGCCCAAGGGCTGTGATGCTATTTGGGTCATTATTGATCGGCTTTCGAAATCTGCAAATTTCATTTTTTATGAGCGGACTTATCCTTATAAGAGAATTGTCCGTTTATACATTGAGAATATTGTGAGACTGCACGGTGTGCCAGTCTCGATTGTATCAGATCGTGATCCCAGGTTTGCTTCTAAATTCTGGGGTAGTTTTCAAGAAGCTATGGGTACGCGTTTGGCTATGAGTACTGCTTATCATCCTCAAACTGATGGCCAGACTGAGCGTACAATTCAAATGTTAGAGGATATGTTACGTGCGATTGTGATGGATTTCAGAATGGACGGCAAGATGCTTTACCATTGCTGGAATTTTCTTACAATAATAGCTTCCAAACGAGTATTGGTATGGCACCGTTTGAAGCCTTATACGGGAGACGATGTAGATCACCGTTATTCTGGGATGAAATTGGTGAAAAGCAATTGACTGAACCTAAAATGATACAGGAAATTAATGATAAGGTTCAGTTGATTCGACAGCGGATGAAAGCTGCTCAGGATCGTCAAACGAGTTATGCGAATAAACGAAGACGACCCTTGGAATTCCAGAAAGGTGATAAAGTGTTTTTGAAAATATCTCCCTTTAGAGGCACCATTCGATTTGGCATGCGAGGGAAGTTATCTGCTCGATATGTTGGTCCATACGAGATACTTGATCG
Source organism: Primulina huaijiensis (assembly GCF_012295235.1). Lineage (NCBI taxonomy): Eukaryota > Viridiplantae > Streptophyta > Magnoliopsida > Lamiales > Gesneriaceae > Primulina > Primulina huaijiensis. Next base: position 15,336,614 of record NC_133311.1, on the reverse strand, counting down.
AGTTGGAGATCTTGCTTATCGGTTGGCATTGCCACCAGCTTTATCTGCCATTCATGATGTGTTTCATGTTTCTATGTTGAGAAAATATGAACCAGATCCATCACATGTACTTGCACCTGATGAGGTTGAACTTGATCCTGCTCTTTCCTATGTTGAACAACCTATTTGCATTATGGATCGGAAGGAGAAGATATTGCGTAACAAATCGATTCTTTTGGTTCGAGTGCAATGGACACGACATGGTGTGGAGGAGTCAACGTGGGAATTGGAAAGCAAGATGCGAGAATTATATCCGCACTTGTTCGTTTCTATTCCACCTGTTCCATTGTATTCAACGTATGATGATCCATTTACTGATTTTAGTTTTGATATGTACTATAACTGGTGACATATAATTATATGTTTGCCAATGTTATGTATATAGAGATGTTTGAGATTTCGAGGACGAAATCTTTTAAGTTGGAGAGAAATGTGAGACCCCGAAAATAAAATAGTATTGATGACATTTTTGTAAATAAGTTGAAAAATATTCAATTTATTTTGATGACATTTTCGTAAATAAGTTGAAAAATAATAAATTAATTTTAAGGGTAAAATGGTAATTAGCGACATATCTTGGTCATATGAAGTCCAAATGATTTGAGATTTGGATATAACATAGAAAACTCAAAGATATAGAAGTTTCATGTTCTGAGTTTTGAAAAATTTGATAGTTTGTCTGTTCCAAAGGGATATACCGATATTCAAATGTTAAATAGTATATATTATATTATATTATATTATTTTATTAATATTAAAATTTTAAAAAAAAGAAAAAAAAAAAGAGAACTTACGTTGAAAAATGAAATTCTTTCATTTTCAACGGAGAGGAACAAGAGAGGTGGGAGAAAAGAGATAAGAGGGTTTTCGATTTTTCTTTTCGATCGTACGACTTATCGGTTTATCCAATCGACGAACCGACTTCAGTTCTAGGATCGTTGACACGAGGTCTTCGATTTGAGGTATACATTTTATATTTTTGGTGATGTTTGAAATTCGTCGGTTTCTGGAATAAATCCGATAAATTGTTAAATCATACAGAAATTGAAGTTTGTTGAATAGTGTATGATTTTAACGAAGTAGAGAAGATTATAGTGATGTTATTTTGAATTATTCCTAATTTATTATAATTAGAGAATTTTAATCGTTGGATTGAGATTGAAGGCTTGTTTATGCGATAGAATAACCGACAGGAAACTAAATTTTGAAGTCGGAATTGAATTAGGTTATGATTTCGATTTGATATTGAAGTTTCAAAAGATATTTGAAGCTTATATTATTAAATTTGAATGATGTTATTGATTGAAGTGAATATGTTATTGATGTAGATAGATTATTATACTGATATCTTCAAGCTACATCGACTGGAACGAAGAATTGAGGTATGTTGCGACCGGATAACATACGACATATATCTGTATTATATGATATATGTTTGATTGATTGGATTGATATACATGTCTATATGCCTTATTTGTTGAGTTGATGTAGCATACATGACATGCACGTTGAGCTATGATCCTTGGATACCCTGATATAATTTGATTTGATTTTGGGGTTTTTGAACACGATGCTATGTTTGGTATTACATGACCCTTAAAGCATAGTCATTTGTGGCCCCGATGATTGATTGAGATTTGAGATTTGATGACGCTTTGTCGACGTTATCATATGAGTATCCCTGATTGAGGCCGGTGTGCCAGCTCGAGTATTGATTTGATAGCGATTCGATTGATTCTGAGATATGCTCAGTGGATGGGCATTTGACCTGATACCTCCACGACATACATGCATTGCATATCATATATCATTGTTTAGATATCTGTGGTATATATTGTGGTTACTTCAGACTGAGCTTTGCTCACCCCAGAGGGGGCTGTTGTTGTCTTTGTATGTCGACAATGACAGGTACTCCAGGATATCAGGAGACCAGAGATGGTACTTCTGGAGGGAGTCACTGAGGTTTCGTGGTCTTTCCCAGTATATATGTTATGTATCTATATACCGGGGTATGTCCCGAGGATATGATTTGTTGTTGTATGAGTTGTTTTGATTATGTGTGGGCATGTTTTATGATGTGAGATGAAATTCTAGTTTTAGTATTCAAATAGCATATTTTGGGCTCATTGTAAAGAAATTTTAAACTCGTTTTCCGCTGTAATTAATTAACCCTAATCAAATTGCATTGTAATAACGATTAGGAGCTAAGGACCCCACATAAAGTATCCTTCACTATTATATTTTTAACCTTTTAAAACTACCATATTTAATAACCGTGATGTCATAATTTTATTTTCCTTAAAAAAAACTTATCATAATTTAATTTATACCCCCGATTTCATCTATTGTAGCACTTTATAATGTATGTTTTTTTAAGTTGAAGTAAATCAAGAATCCAGATAAATTAGAAAATATAATTATGTGCATCTTTTACATGACTTAGATATTTAACCATTAACTCCCACCAAAGAAGAAAAGCGTTAGCTTATCGTCACTTTGATAAAAATGTACACTCTATATTAATTACAAACTAAAATTTTATATTGAATTTTTTATTTCCCTGTTAATATATTTAAATTAGTGATGTTATTGCAATTATTTAATTTTCAATTTGGGTTTGATTTTTAAATGAAATTATTATTTTAGTTATACATATAATATCTTTAATCAAAATTTTTTTAGCTACTACAAACAAAAGTACAAATTAGAGATTCTATTATAAAAAGAAATAAACAAAAAATTTATTTTTAATTGTTACACAATAATTCATTTTGTTGTCGGTCCAATATTGAAATGAACTGATTATGTAGAATAGTTTACAAGATTATATGATTAGTTAATATCATGATGTATAATATTAAAGTTATACAATTTATTTTAACATTTTTTCCCAATTATTAATTTAAAATGTTAGATTTTTTAATTTTTATGTACCAAATAAATAAATTGTTAGCAATTAATATAACATTTTACCAAAATTAAAAATAAATATTTGACTAAAAATTATGTTTTAAAAGTTATTTTTCTTGTAGGAATTAAAAAGAACATTATTAGTAATTCTGTCTATTTTTATTGCAAAAAATAAAAATATAGTGCATTAACAACTTATGGAGTATAAATATCATATGTCTTTAATTATATATATATATATTATTAAATTGCATGTGATTATATTTATTTGATTAAAAATTATAATATTCACTGTACACACAATGTGTGTGTAGGGTTGGTAGTTTTCTCCAGGAGTTCGGGGCCTCGAGGAGAAAACCAGAAACGAAGATAGAGATTCTCGATTTTTTCAAATTTGAGTTCGATGATTTTTTCAAGTCCCCTAATATTTCGAGACGTACAGATATGAGGATATTATTTTCATCCTCAAATTCTTCACTCCATAAATAATATTAATAAAAATAATAATATCATTTATATTAACATTATCAACAATAATAATAGTAAAATATTAAGTTCAGATTCGGAGATTCCTCGAATCCCGCCCCATCCCATTTCATTAATATTGTTAAAATGAGAATAAGAGCAAAGATGGAGATTTAATTTCTACGAATTCGGGCTTGCAGATTCCTCGAACCCAAAAAGTTGGTATTGAGATAAATACTAGAATGAAGACGAAATTCAAAGACGAGAATGAAGATGACAAACACACCCATCTTTCTGTCGTGATCCCTATGTGTGTTTCAGTGTGCTATAATACTTAGTATTTATTATTAAATAGTGTTAAATACTTCCTTTCCTTCGTCTGGACTTGAGCGTGAAAAGAAATTTGCCGAGAACAACCTCAGTACCTCTAACATGTTAGTTGTCTAGTCTCAAGTCCCATTGTCGGACAATAATCAAACAAGGAATAAATTTTACTGAGTAAGATGCTGTATTATTTTTCAGATAACATTAAAATCTAGTAATTTTTTAAAAATATTTTTATATAAAAAAATAATCAGTCATAATGTATCACACAATATATTTTTTACATAAAAAATAATATTTTTTTTACTCTAATCAACAAATATTTCACAATAACTTTACAATAATCTAACAAATAAAAATGATATTTTTACAGTAAAAATAATAATTTAAATATAAAAAATAATAATTGTAATGGATTGAGTTGAATATGAAATCTTTGTGACAAAGTTGTCTCGTATAGACAGTCACACAAATATATATCTGTTAAGAAATGAAAGTAATATTTTTAATATAAAATTAATATTTTTAATGTGAACTGATAAAAATTCTATCTCAAAAAAATGTTCTTTAAGATGATCTTGTACGAGTTTTTGTGATAACACAAATGATATTATTTTTCTTTGCCCAATTGTTTATCATACATGTAAAATTTCAATGCAATTTTGATCTCTTTCCACCAAAAAGACATTTCTTTTTTATTTTAATTTATACAATTAAGTCCACCAAATTAATAATAGTCTTTAAAAACATCGACTCTATGATATATATTTGATCTACTTATAGATTATAGATATCTTTACGACATATTATATTTTTGTATTTCTTAAGTTTCAAATATATTATCTAAAATTAATTGAATTGTAGTCCCCAAATTAATAACAATCCCACTTGGGTCCACAAAATTGTGTGACGAATTCCAAAAAGCAAGAAACCCCACATATTCCCACTTATCACTTAGCCACCAATTAGACCCAACGCCAATTATACACCGTAACTACCACCCGTGGATACCATCATTTTAGTTTATTGCAATCCACACCACCAATTTGTATTGAACTACGAAACACACCCATATTTATCGTTTATTACAAATCGACACCACCAATATCCCCAAATTAGTCATTATCTTAATACTTTACCTGCCAAACAATCTAGAAAAACATTTCCTCGAAAGGAAATTAAAACCACGCAATAACTGAAATGACGGTAATACCCCTATCCTTTTATCAAATTTACATCATCTTCCCGCCGCCGTCGTCAACGGCGTACGGCTAGCACGGAGGTCGTACGAATCGACCAGCTCAAACTACACGAACATGCGACAAACCCAGCAGATCTTCGATTCCATGGGAAGACACAGAGAAAAAAAGAATTCATCTTTTAAACCTTGAGTAATTTCGAAGCTCTAACCACCGGGTTTTCCCTCGCAATGGCCTCTCGGCCGGCGGCTTTGTAATCGTAGCTGCACTCGTGCCTGTCGGAATACCTGTGCTCCGGGCAGAAGACATCCCCGCACCGGCACCGGAAACCCACCAGCCCGATCCGCTTCCGGCAGCCCGACCCGGAGCACCGGGTCACGTTTCTTGGTCTTTTCAATACCCCTGGGCTATCCGCTTCTGTTGACGAGCTGGCTCCGAAGGTGAAGGTGGTAGATGACTTGGGATCTGGGATTTCTGACGGTGGCCGTGTGGCGGCAAGGATCGACGTAGACGGCGGGGGGATCGATGGCGGAGGGTTGCATATGGGTAGGTTCTTTCCGGGTACCTTGAGCTCGGTTTCTTCTTTCTCCCTTTTCTGCGCCATATTCTGGATTGGATTTTTGCTTTTCTTTCTTCTTTTTTTCTTTTTGGGGAAAGAGAGAGACGAAGCAAATGTGCTTTTTCTGCCTTTTTCTCTACGCAGAATGGAGGTGGAAATGAGGTTACATTTGTGATTTGACAATAAATATGGGCACGCTATTTAATTATGTAAATCTTTTGGGGTTATTCGGAATCAACTCGGAATCAGGCGTTGGGGGACATGTGTAATGACGCTAATGCCCTTCTGACTTTTTTCTTTTAATTTTTGTATGTGGCATTTCATTGGGGGCCATTGACAATGCCATTTTGGCTCAGTATCGACGTGTTTCCACGTCGAGTTTCAATACGGGCACACGAATAGGAATGTTAGAAAAAATATCAATTAAATAAATTATTTTAAAATATACAAATAGAATTTAGAATTCCTGTGGATTTTCTTTAAAAATTGATACGAGGTATACTAAAAAGATTCAGTTTTTTAATCATATAATATTGAATAATTTTATGACGCCTCCATAATTTAAAAGAATAGTAATTGATGATACCTGGAAAATATGAGGTAGATGTGTCATCTCATTGAAAAAACAAAAACTCTTATCAAATCATATAAAAGATCGATTTTGTCATACAAATCTCTTATCAGGTTCAAATCATGAAAAATTATTACTTTTAATGCAAAATATATATTTTTTTCACTTAATGTATGGACATATCGATGCGTGTCATGGATATAAATCTGTGAGACTGTCTTACATGAGACATACTCGTTCAAGGAAGACCTCCTTTGGTCGACAGTCATGATCGCCTACACGCACGACCTACAAACTCTTAAGAAAAGAGTCGAAAGAGTTTTCCGATGCAACTCCTCCGACGTTCATATTAGATGATGGCAACGAAAAATTGAGTAGAGAACTCAATATATGTGAGAAAATGGATATGCTAAATGGATCGAAGCTCATATGGGACAAATCTAATATTTATAGACAAAACTTTTATAGATTAATTGGTAACCATTGAAAAATTCAATCCGAACCGAATGATATAATCGACTCGGTCTCTCCCCCTGAAGCTCGATCCAGCTTCAAGGATGGTAGGCCTGCAATTAGTACGGTCCAACCCAAATGATCCCAGTACTCTACTCAGGATTTGGATTGTCCTCAACTCAGTAAAAACTTTTTAAAATGACATCTTCTGAACAACCGACCTGAGAAGAAGACTTACCTGAGCCCAAAGATATATTACGGTGATTAAAGTTCAACCCAAGTAAAACTCTATACAAATATTATGTGATAGGGAAATAATCCAAAAAGAATAAAGATATACCATTCAAATAACTAAAAATGAGATAATATCAAATTGAATATCCTGTTTAAGATAACTTATCATACCAGAATTATTGCCATACACATACTCTGATCTTTCATACCTCTATAAATACCATGTACTTTTCATTGTTAGGGGATTTCACTCATTACTTACACGAGCACTATTATATTTGCACTCTTATGTTTTCTCTCCGAACTGACTTAAAAATCGAATAAGTTGCGCCGAAAACTCTTCTGGCACTCTCTAATATTTGTTCACCTACATAGGATTCAGCTCGGTACTCTCTCGCCTAGAGGTGCTGCCCGGGCCAAACTAGGTCATATCACTCATATTAGCCACCAGTCGGGGTAATTTTTTTCTTACCAGACTAAACTCAGAGTACGTGAAATTTCTAGAAAAAGATGTTATACGCGAGCGAGAAGAAAAAATGATGAAAGCCGGGCACATTAGGGAAGTGTAATTCTTGAGCTGATTATCCAATGTAGTTCTCGTGGGCAAATCCACGAGAATATGGAGAATGTACATAGCTTTTCGAGACAGTAACCAAGCCTGTCCCAAATATTATTATCCACTACCGAGAATCGATCAGCTAGCCGATTCCACCGTCGGGCAAGGACTTTGTGCTTCCTCGATTCTTATCATGGATACCACAAAATTTCTTTGGCCGAGTAAGACAGAGACAAAGTAAGTTTCGTCACTTCAGACGGGACATTTTGATACGTGATAATACTTTTGGGCTTAAGAATGCTGGGACCACTTATCAAAAGCTAATGCATAAATTTTTCAAGGGCCATATTGGCCGAAACATCAAAGTCTATGTGGATGATATTCCAATCAAAACCAAGGCGGCTGAAGAATTGGTTGGTGATTTGGAATAAAATTTTTCCACATTTTGAAACTGTCGACTCAAGCTGAATCCGAGTAATTGAACTTTTGTTTTATAAACAAACAGCCAAGTTCTTGGGATATATAAATTACTCAAAGGGGTATCGAAGGTAATCCGGAGAAAATTCTTGCCCTCACTACTATAGGGTCGGCCCAAAAATTTCACAAAGTACAAAAGTTGACATGGAGGATTGTAGCCTTGTCCCAATTCATATCCCAGTCACTCGAGTGACCGGGCACTCCCCTTCTTCAAGATTCTCTGCAAAACCTCTAACCTCGAGTGGAATGCGGAAAGTGAACAAGCCTTCCAGGAGCTAAAGTCCTACTTGGTTGAGATGCATGTACTTAATAAACTAGTTAGGAGAGAGACATTTTTTGTTTAACTAGTAGTCACTCCTCGAGCCGTAGGCTCGGTATTGGTCCGAGGAATTCGACCCATCAACACATTTATTTCATTAACCATGCTTTGAAGGGAGACGAGCTCAATTACACCACACAGGAAAAATTTGTGTTGGCCTTAGTTATAATTGCTCAGAAATTGAGGTCGTACTTCCTTTACCCTCCCATCACCGTGCTTAGGGAAAATTATTTCTCACCCAGATGCTTTTTGAAGACTTTTTAAGTAGGTGACCGAGCTTAGCGAATACAGTATAAAATTTGAGCCCGAACTGCCATCAAAGCCCAAGCATTGGCAGACTTACTCGCCAAAACAATTCAAGTGGATGGGAAGAACAGTGAAAAGTCTATATGGATGGTTCTTCTTGCCAAACTAGTAATGGGGTCGTTGTTGTTATAATCTCACCTTGGGGCTAAGAAATAAGTCTAGCAATGAAGTTAGACTTTCGAGTATCAAATAATGAAATAGAGTATGAAGCTCACCTGTTAGGTCTAAATGCTACCTGAAACATGGGAATATATCGAGCTGTTCTTAATTCAGACTCACGGCTCGTGATCCAACAAAGCATAGGGAAATTCCAGTGAAAAATGATAAAACTATCAAGTATGCCCAAGACTTTAACTAAGTTCTAGAAGCATTATCTGATTTAACCATTCAGCACATACCCAGGACTGCGAATGGAATGGCTGACCATCTGGCAAAAATGACTAGTGCTTTAGTCTGACCCTCCAGCTCGGATATAACAAGGTAGGAATTGATTTCTCAGGTCGAACACACTCAGGAAACTAAGACGGAAATTAGATAAGGATATTAGAGATATAATATTTATTAATACTTGAGCTCGAGAACCCTCCCTACCGAGCAGAACAGAATGTGGGAAGTCAAAAGGAGAGCCCATCACTTTGTCATCCTAAACGACACTTTCTACAAAAGATCTTTCTCCTGACCTCTCTCAAAATGTTTCTCAAAATGTTTGGGGAAAGAGGAGGTTGATTACGTGCTACAAGAACTCCACGAGAGCTGCTGCGGAAATAATCTAGACAACATGGCTTTAGCTCGGAAGCCCTCCTAGACGGATTCTTCTAGCCTACTTTGAAGAAGCATGCCATGTCCATATTAATAAAATGTCAAAGCTGTCAGAGACATGCTAAATACAGTGGCAGCCGGCCGAGCTCATGAAATTTGTTACTTCACTGTGCCTTTTTGACCAATAGGGCTTAGACTTTGAGGGACCTTTCCCCAAAGCCACGAGCCAAAGAAAAATTTTTCTGGTCGCATTGGACTAGTTTTTCAAATGGACGGAAGTCGATCTCAGACTCGGATCACAGAAAATGAGGTGTTAAAATTTCTTCGAAGAAACATTGTATGTCGCTTTGGTATTCTTAAGAGACTTATCTCGGACAACGAAAGGTAGTTCTACGGGTCGAAATTTTAAGGGTTGTGCAAAGACATGAAAATCAATCAAATGTTCACGTCCGTAGAATATCCTCAAATTAATGGCCAGGTGAAAGTCACTAACAGGTCAATTGTACAAGCATTGATGCTGAGGCTTGGCTTTGCCAAGGGAAAATGGGTGGACGAGCTCTCAAAAGTCTTATGAGCTTATCGCACTATTGAATATGATGGGACATGAGAAACTCTTTACCACATGGTTTACAGCTAGGAAGTCGTCCTAACAGCGGAGATCGACCAAGACAGTGCCTTATTAACAACCTACATATCTGATAAAGATGATTTATTGGCCATGGACTTGGATATACTTGAAGAAAAAAAGAGTAGCTTCTTATCGCAAAAGAATGGCTCATGCTTACAATCTAAGGGTCCGACGTCGACTTTCCAAACCGAGGGACTTGGGGGAGAAAAATTCAATGTCAAGGAAAAAAGAGGAAGCTCAAGCCCAAGTATGAGAGACCATCCAAGATCATGGAAAAAGTTGGAATAACAACATATTAGATGGAAGATGCTAAAGGAAAGAAGGCTAAGTGGCCCTGGAACGCTCGCCATCTGAAGAAAATTACCTTTAGGCAGTTCGGATGACAAGTCAGTCATTCTAGTTTTTTTTTAATTTAAGATACATTTTCCATTCTGCTCATACAGAAGTATTATTTAAGTTTAGTGGCAAAATATTTTATTATGTATTCTTATATGTTCGACTTAAACACTCTATGAAAATAAAGCGTAAGCCCGACCTTGGTTTTCCATCTCACAAGGACGCCTCCGAGTGGAAAATCTTGTACAGACAAACCAACTCGGCACAATATATAAGTTGCAAAGAGCTGGGCAAAAAATACATAAGTCCAACAGAGTAGGGCAAAATCACAAAAGCCCGACTAGCTCGGCACAATATATAAGTCTCACGAAACTAGGAAAAAAAATATAACTCCCACGGTGTAGGAAAAAAACATATAACTCCCATGGAGCCAGGCAAAAAAACTTAAGTCGCACAGTGTTGGGCAAAATCACAAAAGTATGATCAACTTGGCACAATATATAAGTCCCACGGAGCTGGGCAAAAATTACATAAATCTTAAGGCGCTGGTAAAATCACAAAAGCCAGACCAGATTCGCACAATATGTATGTCCCACGGAGTTGGGAAAAAATACATATGTCCCACGAGTCTGGGTAAAATTACAAATGCCAGACCACCTCGACACAATATATAAGTTCCACAGAGCTAGGAAAAAAATACATAAGTTCCATGGAGCTGGGGAAGTCACAGAAGCCCGACCAGCTCGACAAATTATATAAGCCAAACAAAGATGGCAAAACCCAAAGATCCAATCAGCTTGTAATAAATTTTACTTAATTCTTATCAATTACACCCCTAGTAGAGGTCTTGCTCGGATAAATTGTTTCAATAGTAAAATTTTAGTATATTTTACTTATTGTCAATTACACCCTGATTAGAGTTTCTACTCAAGTAAACGATTCAATACTTAGTAAACTTTTAGTACATTTTACTTATTACCAGTTACACCACGAATATAGCTCCTGCTAGGGTAATAGTTCATTACTTGGTAGAATTTGGAACATTTTACTTATTTTAAATTTCACCTCAAATAAAGGCCCGGTTTGGGTTAATGATGCGCCACTCATATTTAAAATTAGCACTTTTAGAAAGTAAAGTACTCAGTGTAAGAGAGAAGGTAATTCATTAGAATGAGTTGAGCCCTACAATTACAACTAAAAAAAAAAGATTGCAACTACACTACTCTACACTTCCTCCCAGGCCTCCTCCTCGGCTTTCTGCTCGGAAACTTCTCCTTCCTCGGGCAGCTCACTAAGTGCTTTCCCAGAGTCTAGTAAGGGGAGAGGGTGCTCGACCTTGGGAAAACCGTTGGCACAGAGCTAGGTTACATAGCCTTGGAATCTCAACTAGAAAAAATCCATTGCTTCATACAAGCAAAAAGTTTCGAACTCGCTAGACCGTATGAACGCAACCTTCTTGCCCACCCAGATAGCCTTCGCCACATGTTTTTTTTTATTAAGAAGCTATCTTTTCAAAATCGAGTTCTCCTTGACAGAGCAGCCCGTTGCTCAGCTCCCTTAGCTGACTCGTCAGTTTGGAGTGCCGAGCCCAAAATATCGGTGGCATTTTTTTGGCAAGATGCAGAAAGTGTCTAGGACACGGCAGCTCGGTATATAAATTCCCTTACATGGAGAAAATTCTTCACGGAAAGACAAGGTAAAAAAAATGAGAGGGGAAAAGTAAAAAAAAAAAGGGCAAAATATCCGGAAAAAGTTGAGGGCTATCTGATCGTCAAGCTCTTGCTCGGATTCCTACTTGATGAATTTCATATTGAAATTTGAAAGATAATGTTGCATCAGATTCATAGCAAAGGGACCTACTGAGTCCTACAGCAGGGTTGACTCGGGGCCATAGGACAGCTTCCTAGAATGAGATTAGAAAGAAGGAGGTGAGTCCCGACCTCGACAATTGGCCTCTTCTCGGTGGCCTGTGTCTTCTTCAAGGAGTCCCCAACCTCTTCTATGGCGTCAGAAATGGGGTCCCGACCCCCCGAAGTAACCTTATTGGTCGGCTCAGATGCTTTACTTTTGTTCTTTCGGACCGAATTCTTCGAAGACTCGAGAGAAGCCGGCTCAACCTGCTCGGCCACTCCGACCTTTTTTTTCAGGGCTCGGATCATATCAGCGCTAACCATCCTATCACTTGTACGGGAAAAAGAAACCTTTAGTCAAAAAATAATAATGATGAAAGGACAACAAGCACAAAGTGTCAGCCTGAGTCATACCTATGGGCACCTCTAACTCGACCCCTTTCCTACAGAGACCAAAATAAAACAGTACGTCATCCTACACCAAGCTCAGTGTTCACAAAAAATCTCGAAGCCGCGACTCGGGCACAAAGTGTTAAGGCTCTTGGGAGGTGATTTCATCCTCCCAAACCATTAGACGAGTATATTTATAGTGTACGAGGGCGGAGACGAAGAAGAATTTGTTCGACCAGCCCTTGTGAGAAGATGGGTTTCTTTTCCAAAATCGGTGCTCGGTTTTCAAGTTAATATAAAACCACCCCTGGCCCACTCTCTTTGTATAAGGAAACCTAAGGAAGTATTTAAAAAGAACAGACAAGGAAACGAATCTTGAATAACAGTTCGGGCATGGCCAATTCAAAGCCATTGGGCAACCCTGCTCTCTTTCTAAACAAGTCAGCTAGGTCATGCTCGAGGTGAGACACTTCCACCTCATACCATCCAAGCTCGGCCCCCCTTAATTGGGCCTCTAAGGATCTGACTAACCCAAGATGTTGCTCGTGAGCAGTTTCTTGAACGGGACTGTTGGGCTGCTTGGGAGACAAGGGAGCATCAACGAACTTGGCTACCTCTCTAACAACTCGGGCGTCGGGGCTAGACATCCTTGACTAAGAAAACATAGGTAGCTTAATAAGGGAGAATGTAATAGGTTCGAGCACAAAAATCCTCTATTTGGGAGCGATGAGACAATTTGGCAGAGTAATGATAAAGTGATGAAAACGTAAAAATTATTGAAGGGAGAAGCCTATTTATGGTGATCGTCAAGTAACCAAAACTGCGAGATCAAAGATGATCTGATGGTGGAAATTTAGTCGGATACCAAACCCATTTCCCCAGAATCTGAACAAGCGCGCAACACAGCTATCCACGTGTATATCAAACAACCGAGGGGAAGTCACACCGGTCGAGGTTTTGTTTCGATCGAGGTAAAATCCCTTCCATCAATTCCTTTTCATTTTTACGGTCCATATGCATCCCGAACATATAAAAACCAGAAAAACATAGATCCAAGTGCCTAGCCACGTTTTCGGTTAGAGATTTAAATCTTCCATTTTGACGTCTCATATGCGAGCCAAACTAACACGAAATCCAAATTGATTTCAAGTATGAAAATTTGGGTCGGCCCATTATCCAACATCTTGTTCTAAGATTTATACTTTTTTATCCAAAAAGAGGGAGGTACTAGTTGATACCCCGGAAATCTGACCCGACCACTACAACAAATTCTGCATACAACCACGCACATACGACAACGGTTTTTTAAAAACCGTTGTCTTTGGGGGGTCAACGACAACGGTTTTTAAAAACCGTTGTCTTTGTGGGGTGAAAGACAACGATTTTTAAAAACCGTTGTCTTTTCGAGGTTAATTACAACGGTTTTTGAGGTCAATTACAACGGTTCTATAAAACCGTTGTCATTGAGCGTTTTTTTAGGGTCAATGACAACGGTTCATAGAACCGTTGTCTATTAGCGTGTTTTTTTTATAATCGACAACGGTTTCTTAAAACTGTTGCAATATTTTGCGACGGTGTTTCAAAAACCGTCACTACTTTTAAATTTAGCGACGGTTTTTAAATAACCGTCGCAAAGTTTAGCGACAGTTTTAATAAAACCTGTCGCATGTTTTAAATTAGCGACGGGTTTATTAGCGACAGTGTTTTAAAACCGTTGCTAATAGTAGCGACGGTTTAAATATAAACCGTTGCAAATTTAAATCTTGCGACGGTTTCAACACTACCGTCGCCAATAGTGACTGTTTAAACAAAAACCGTCGCCAATAGCGACTTTAAACACAAACTGTCGCAAATTGTCTATAAATATCACATTTTCGATCCATTTTCCTTCACAACACTTAAAATTTTTCTCACCACTTCACAACACTTAAGATTTTTCTCACCACTTCACAACACTTAAAATTTTTATCTCTTACACTATTTTATCACTTCACACAACACTTAAAATTTTTCTCTCTTACACAATTTCACACAACACCTAAAATTTTTCTAAGCATTTCATAACACTTCAAAATTTTTTCTCTCTTATACAATTTCACACAATACGTAAAATTTTTCTCTCTTACACGATTTTAATACTTGACAACACTTAAAATTTTTTTCTTTTACACGATTTTAGTTTCGATTATAAGTTTTTTTTAGATTTCTTAAATTATTAAAAGTATTTTTTTTATTTTTCGAAACAAAGTAGCGACGGAAATTGTGGTTAATTACCGTCGCTAATATTAGCGACGGTCTTAATTGATAACTGTCGCTAATTTCAAAATTAGCGACGGTTCTCATTTGACCTAGCGACGGTTTAATAAACCGTCGCTAATTTTGGCTTAGCGACGGTTTGGGATAAAACCGTTGCTAATTTGATTTAGCGACGGTTTCAAAAACCGTCGCAAATATGACCTATCACAACGGATAAAAACCGTTGTCGTTGAACTGACTTTCAACAACACCCTCAGTTACAACAGTTTTAAGAAGGCTACGACAACGGATAAAATCCGTTGTGGTTTGCCGTTTTTGGTGTAGTGGACTGAAAGGTATTACCAACCAGTTCCTCCCTCTGAAGCTCAATCCAGTTTGCAATTAGTATTGTCCATCCCAAGTGATCCCAATAATTTACTCGGGATTTGGATTGTCTTCAGCTCGGTAAAAACCTTTTCAAATGGTCCCAAGAAGATCAACCCAAGCCCAGAGATATATGGTGGTGAATAAAGTTCTACCCTCGTAAAACTCGATACAAATATTCTATGATAAAGAAATAATCTCAAAAGAATAGGGATATACCATTCAAATTACAAATTACTAAAGATGAGATAATATAAAACTAAATCTCCTATTTAAGGTAACTTATCATACCAGTCACCAGAGTTCTTGTCATACACAGAATATGGTCATTCATACTCTATAAATACTAGGTACTCCTCAATGTTAGGGGGATTCACTCATTGCTTAAACAAACACTATTATATTTGCACTCTTAAGTTTGCTCTCCGGACCAACTTAAGTGTCAGAGAGGTTATGTCTGAAACACTTCCGACTCCCTATAACGTTTGTTCGTCTGCGTAGGATTCAACTCGGTGATCTCTCGACCAGAGGTTCTGCTCAATCCAAATTCAGCTCGGATAACTCATTATCAGACACCAATCGGAGTAATTTTTTTCACCAGACCGAACCAAGGGTACATGAAATTTCTAGCATCATCAGATTTCTTTCTTTATGGAGATTGTTTCAATACTTATCAAAGATTATTTCCTTATCTAGATATGAGAATATTTAGGGAAATATTTGAAGTAGATAAATTCCGATCCCACCATCTCCTTATGTATTACACCCTCTCTTGACAGTTTATGCCCATGGAGGTCTGGCTAGTGACCTAGACCTAGTTTGATGGGTCTACATCAAATCCAACTCGGTAGTTCGGGACATTTTAGGTCAGGTGACCATCATGAGGTCGGGACAATTGCTCAAAACACTTCTGAAAGGAATATATCCCCTTACTGCTTCCTTTTGCTGACACCGTCTAGTTAACATATGAAGATCAGATCGTATTAGCCCACTCCATATCTTCGAGATTATACTCATTTCTTCCAGGAGAGAGGTCAACTCATATGCTCAGTCCACCTCAATCCATAACTCTTGGATCTCGGTCCTGTTCCTTTTTTCCCACTCATTCCCTCCGCTGCATTTACCTCGGCCCCATATCCGCAGAGCTGGGTCATTTCATCCTGTCCCTTAGGAGTTAGGATCCTCCCAGTAATTAAAAAACTTACGCCAAGAAATCGGCCCATGCATCCGGACCAGCTCGAAACCCCCAAACCAGAGGTCGGGCCATAATCCTAGTCCCCATTCGAGGTATTCACCCCCAAATCCAGCTCGGAAGGTCGGGGCATCTTGGAATTGGGGAGGTTAGCCCATTTGTTAGTGCCTTATCACACACTGTCACACTTCCTCAAGCTCGATACCTTGAGAGGTCGTCCAATTTTAATGTCCAACTTATCCAGGCTTCTTTGTTTTAATTTTACTATTTGAACAATACATCAATATTTTATTTTAATAATATATAGTGATGTTAACACAATATTTTTTTAAAAAGTTATACCCTATGAAGAAATAATTATAAACAAAATAAAGAATATCTTTATCTATCATTTTTTATTAATGAAATTTTTTATATATAATTTAGTGATCATCTCAAAGACAAATCCTGCAAAAACCCACCCCTGAGAAAGTGTCCTGATTTCCGTAGCGAACTGCCTCCAAAACTCAATTTGGAGACTGGAAAAAAGGCGGAAATGCTAGAATATATTAGTTAGTCTATCTTTCACCGAAAATAATTTTTCTCATATCTCAACACCATTAAATCATGTGGATATCTCACATTTTAATGATAGTTTATATCATGTATTACCCATTTTGTCTAATTTTTATTTATTTTTTTAATCTAGCTAGTCTTTAAATATCGGGAGCTTTGGAATTCTAAGCAGACTAATAAAGCAAAATTCAGTCGTAACGTACTGAATATGTTTTGTATCAGTCAATCATCTTCATGAGTAATCAATTTCTTATAAAAAAAAAAATAGGACTTAAATAATTAGGAATTTTTCTTGAATATCACAGAGTATTGAAGAAGATATGCTAAATATCTTGAGTTATAATTAGTATACAATATTTCTTACTTTAAACGTAATTTAATTGTTCATGAGTAATACGAATTTCGCAGCCCGTCAACCCAAGTCTATATCATATCAATCTGAGATCGAACATATCTTGATACTTTTTTCAAACAACTTCCTATTCGCACCATCTATAGCTAGATGTTGTAAGCAAAGCAAGACATGTCAAGTATAGGATTACTTCTTGAAATGAGATGTGCTTCGATGCGCCGGGCGCTCTTATACTATATATTTCAAGATGCGACTCAACAACACATAATATGCTAATTCATCCAAGTCGGAATCTCGAGCCACGACGCATGACTGAACCGAGACAAAAAAAAACTGTTCAATAGATTCTTCTACCAGATGACATAAGTCCAAGGAACTTGATATAAAGGGTCTACCTAACAAGAAATTATATGCTTGATGAGAACCTAGAGGATAAAAAGACAAAACGTGTTACATTTTAAAAAAAAGATATAATATTACTTAAATTTTATCTGCTAATTTTAACATCAAGAGTAATGTTAGTCCACAAACAAAATTGTCGAGATCAAGAAAATTTGAATGATTAAACCCTAATGCATGGTTCTTACTCATCACATTCGATCATACCACGTTAGTTCAATTCCATATTGTGATCTGGAAAAAAAAAACAAAGCAATAATTTCTCAGTGATTCCACATATTAAAAACACTAGCATTTGATCCCTGAATAATTTCCCCGGACCATCCGGTATAAGCAGCAGCAGCAGCAGCAGAAGGGAAACGATCATGATCCAATTTCACCACAGCATTCTCTTCGTTACCCGACCCCGAACTATTCAAACACAACCCGAACCCGTTTCCGAAAAACCCTCCATTACTATCTACCACAGATGATGATGATGATGAAGAAGAAGAAGGACAGCCGATGTTCATCAACCCATGCAACAGAACAGGATTATTCTGCAGACATTGGCTGTAAAGCTGAGCATTCTGATGCATGACGAAACTTTGGTGGCTTCGTGAATCTTGATCATAAAGCGAAAAACTAGGGTTCTGCAGAGTGAGCAAGGGTTGAGTTTCGTGCAGGAGAGGATAATTCGATTGAAGAGAGGTGGTTGTGTTAGGGCTGCCATAGGGGAAACTTGAGGTTAAGTGCATGATATCTTCGTGTTTTCTCGATAACTCCATCGCCTGCGCTTCCTTGAGGCGTTTGGCCGCGCCACCGCCGATGGGCAGGGTGGTGCTGCCGAGAATCGCATTTACATCATACCGATTCATGTCGAAGTTGGTGACTGCGTTTAGACCTCTGAATTTTATGGCTGCAACGTCGTATGCTTCAGCGGCTTCTTCCTCAGTGCCTGTGAACAGTGCCATGCACGTGATTGAATTAGAATATTATCCACAACATTGGAAATTATTTGGAAAAAAGCTCAAATAATTTAGTTATTTTAATTTCTTATGATAACTGATTAAAGGAAGTGAATTTCAGATTTTAAAAAAAAGTGTTGATGGCTTACTGAAAGTTCCCAAGTAGAGATCTTTGTTACCAGCAACTCTTCCTATTCTTGCTTGCCATCTTCCATGCTGGTGATGCCTGAATATTCAAAAATATATTAATTATTAAGTTGAAAATTCAAAACAGAACAACGGCACCAAAATTTACGCACGCTATATATCTAAAAGTTGTGTTGTTTTGGCTATCGGTAGTCTATGTTAATTGTACTGAAATACGTTTCTATTTTGTACTATTTGGGAACACGTTTATTAGCTTTCTTCTTCCATAACCTGTATAAAAGGCTGTAAGCCGTGGTTAAAACCGATTGGATGAGAAATAAGATTTCAGTTAGCTCAATGAGCAAAATTCTTCTCTTTCAATTCTTGACATGGTATCAGAGCAGTAGGTTTCATTCCTAGGGCTCTTTTTTTCAATTCAATTGCTCGATCAAATAGCTGTAAAAGCAAATCTGCAGTAATTCCTTCAATCGAGTTGATGGTGAACAATTGCAGTTTCAATGATCCTCTGTATATTCATCCGTCCGATACACCGGGCTTAAACTTGGTCAATGATCAGCTGATTGGAGTAGAAAACTATGGTATATGGAGCAGAGCTATGCTGATTGCACTTCGAGCAAAGAACAAAATCGCGTTGATTGATGGAAGTTGTTGCAGACCACCGGTTGATAGCCAGACTTCACTTCAATGGGAAAGATGCAATGCACTTGTGCTATCGTGGATAATGAACACGGTATCGAAGGAGATTTTCGGTGGAATTATCTATGCATTAGATGCTTCATCAGTATGGACCGATCTGAAGGAGCGATTCGACAAAATCAATGGATCGAGAATTTTCTCGATCCATAGAGAAATTGGACGGCTGACCCAAGGTAATAGTACTATCTCAACATATTATTGCAAGCTTAAGCAACTTTGGGATGAGTATTCAGCTCTTGTCATCTTGCCTTTGTGTGAGTGTGACACTGCTAGGAGATATTTGGAGCATGAGCAGCAGTAGAGGCTGCTTCAGTTCCTGATGGGACTCAATGATAGTTACATGAATATAAGGAGTCAAATCTTGATGATGAGTCCATTACCCACAGTTGGACAGGCTTTTTCACTACTGTCTCAGGAGGAATCTCATAGAGCATTGTCCTCAGTTGAAGCTCCAATAGCAGCTTTCTACACTAGCCAGACCAGAGTAGGTAGCTCCATGAAGGAAAGAGTGAACTTGTTTTGTGATCACTGCAGTTGGAATGGACATACAAAGGAGAATTGTTACAAACTTGTTGGTTATCCTCCATGGCATAAGTTGTATAGAGCACCAAATAAGGGACTAAACAAAAAGGTGTACAAAGACAATGTGAACCACATGAGGATGTCAGCAGATGTTAACTTTGTGGAAGAAAACAATACTGATCAACCAAAAGCAACACCGAAAGTATCAACTGGAACTGGAGCTCCGTCTGTCTTCACTCCTGGCCAATATGCTGAAATCCTGAAACTTTTGGGCAGCAATAACATACAGAATGATTGTGCACCAGTAGTGAATATGGCAGGTACTGCCTCACAAACCTTTGGTACTGAATGGATTATTGATACTGGAGCTAACGAGCATATGATTGGTGATATCTCTCTATTACAAGGTTCTAAATCTCTGGTAGACTCCACTGGCACAGTAAGATTGCCAAATGGTAGTAAAGCCAATGTTAATGAGATTGGTTCAGCCCCATTAACAAATTCCATCCAGCTTGAACATGTCTTGTACATACCTCACTTTCAATTCAATCTTCTATCCGTGTCCAAGTTCACAAAAGATCATGGTTGTTTTTATCACGTTTTACCCACATTTTTATGTATTTCAGGACCTCAGGACTGGGAGAGTAATGGGGATTGGTAAGGAAAGGCATGGGCTCTACTACTTCACGTCAAAGGTAGTTTCAAAGTTACTTCCCAAGGATAGTTTCACTTTTCCATCTTCTCTGTCTAGTTTCGATAGGATGTATTCATGTTCAGTTACTGATCTTTGTAAGGATGTTAGTATTGATACTTGGCATAAAAGGTTAGGACATATGTCTATATCAAGAATGCAATTGTTACCCTTTATACAAAGAAATTATTCATTGTCTCATTGCTCTGTATGTCCTATATCAAAACAGTGTAGGTTGGTATTTCCACAGACCAGTATGACCAAATATTCTCGTGCATTTTAGTTAATTCATATGGACATTTGGGGTCCATTTCATACCCCCACCTACAATGGTGAAAGGTACTTTCTTACCATTGTTGATGACTTTACAAAGGGAACATGGATCTATCTCATGCAATCTAAGATGGATGTGCTTAGGCTAATTAGACTATTCTTTGCTATGGTGAGCAACCAATTTTCTAAGAAAATTCGAGCTATCAGAACAGACAATGCCATTGACTTCTTCAAAAGTGAGTGCCAGTTTTTTTTTCATCTTTAGGGGTGATACATCATAGTTCTTGCCCCTACACACCACAACAAAATGGTGTAGTGGAAAGAAAACATAGGCATATACTTGATGTAGCCCGAGCACTTCTATTTCAATCATCTATACCACTCAAATATTGGGGAGATTGTGTATTGACAGCTGTGTACTTAATCAATAGAGCTCCTACACCACTACTAAAAAATAAATCTCCTTTTGAATTGTTATTTCATAAGCCTCCTTCCTTCACTCATCTAAGAACCTTTGGGTGCTTATGTTATGCCTCGGCTCTACCTATAAGTCACAAATTTTCACCTCGGGCTGTGCCTTGTGTGTTTATAGGATACTCCAGTGTACATAAAGGGTACAGGGTCCTTAATCTGCAATCAAGAAAGATATCAATTTCCAGAGATGTGGTTTTTCATGAACACATCTTTCCATTCGATGTCACTAGCCAACCCATTCCTGTTTTTAATTCATCATCTACTACGGTGGATCCCTTACTGGTCAGTGAAGAGCCAGCAATGGCCTTTCCTTTAAATGAACCATCTGCACCTAGCCCTACACCTTCAGACATTCCACTACGCCGATCCACTAGAACCATAGTTCCTCCGATCTGGACACATGATTATTCTTGTTCCCTCATTCCCAAACATAATCCTAACACTTGTACACATCCCATAGCCAACCATCTTACATATGGTCATTTCTCCAAATCATACCAATCCTTTTTAGCAGCCATATCATCAGTCAAAGAGCCCCTATTCTATCATGAGGCAGTCACTGATGAAAAGTGGCGTGCTGCTATGGATGAATAACTTAATGCTCTAGAAAGAAATCACACATGGGATGTTGTAGATTTACCATCCAAAGTGAAGCCCATTGGATGCAAATGAGTGTACAAAATTAAATATAAATCTGATGGCAGTGTAGAAAGATTTAAGGCTCGTCTAGTGGCGAAGGGATACACACAACAGCCAGGTATTGACTTCCATGACACTTTCTCTCCCACTGCGAAGATAGTGACAATTCGATGTCTCCTTAATACAGCCGTGATCCATAATTGGCCACTCTTTCAAATGGATGTGACCAATGCGTTTCTACAAGGGGATTTAGATGAGGATATCTACATGAATCTTCCGCAAGGCTACAAAATTGATGGGGTGAGAAAGGTCTGCAAGTTGACAAAATCATTATACGGTCTAAAACAGGCTTCACGTCAATGGAATGCGAAATTCTCATCTGTCATGGTTGAATGTGGCTACTGTCAGTCACAGCATGATCACTCCTTGTTCTTTAAAAGAGATAATGCTTCAATTACTTTGCTTGTGGTGCATGTTGATGATATTGTAATCACAGGGAGCAGTGCGACAGAAATACAAAGTCTGAAAATGTTTCTTCACTCGAAGTTGCAGCTTAAAGACCTTGGACATCTCAAATATTTCTTGGGCATTGAAGTTGCACGTTCCAAAGAAGGTATTTACCTTAATCAACGGAAGTATGCATTGGAGCTCATCGCTGACACAGGTATGGCAGGGGCAAGGCCATTTGATACTCCTATGGAACAGAACAGGAAGTTCACTAGCCATGAACTCGATTCTAGTATGCAACAAGCTCAAAGAACTGTTCCAGCAGATGCTTTGCTACTTGACCCAAATGAATACCAGTGCTTGGTTGGTAGATTAATATACTTGACTATAACTCGACCTGACATTTGTTATGCGGTCCAATCTCTAAGTCAGTTCATGCATGCTCCGAAGGCATCACACCTGGATGCTGCCACTCGAGTTGTCAAATACATTAAAAGAAATCCAGGCCAAGGCATCTTGTTAAAGCCTTCTGATTCCTTGTCCCTTACAGCATATTGTGATTCAGATTGGGCTGCTTGCCCCATGACTCGTCGTTCAGTTACTGGGTATTGTATTAAACTAGGGGCATCACTCTTATCTTGGAAGTCGAAGAAGCAAAATACTGTTTCACGATCGTCTGCGGAGGCAGAATATCGTGCCATGGCAACCACTACTTGTGAGATCACTTGGATTGTTGGCCTTTTGCATGACATGGGAGTTCAGATTAATGGCCCAGCGACGCTTTTTTGTGACAATATGGCTGCCATTCACATTGTGTCAATCCAGTGTATCACGAACGAACTAAACATATAGAGATTGATTGTCATTTGGTTCGTGAGAAGATCAAAGAGGGCCTTATTTGCACTAAATACATACCTACACACCAACAACTCGGTGACATCTTCACGAAGAGTTTGGGGAAGACTCAACATGCCTACCTGCTTGGGCTTCTAGGTGTCTATGATCTGCATCAACCTTAAAGGACGCACAGGTTCAAGCTTGCTGTTCATAATCACACCAAGCTTGAGGGGGGAGTGTTAATTGTACTGAAATACGTTTCTATTTTGTACTATTTGGGAACACGTTTATTAGCTTTCTTCTTCCATAACCTGTATAAAAGGCTGTAAGCCGTGGTTAAAACCGATTGGATGAGAAATAAGATTTCAGTTAGCTCAATGAGCAAAATTCTTCTCTTTCAATTCTTGACAGTCTAAACCGTAACAAGTTTGATCTTAGTACAGTATGCTAGGTTATATTTTTCTTTTACTTCTTTATGTCAGAGTGTTGATGTGCCACCATATACGTCAAATAATGGTACATGTCAATGATGTTCGACGCCACTCCATAATATATTCTTTTGTCTAATCTCACATAAACAATATGAGATTATACGTAGCACTTTGGCAAGGACAAAAAAAACTTATATTGTATCAAGAATAGACTCTGACAATTTATAAAAACGAAAGTCAAAACTGACCAAGTTATTGAATAATTTTGCTAAGTTTTCAAGCTATACATATATCAGTTAAATCATATATTATCATCTATATATTTATATATAAAAGTAAAGATTTGAATACCTTGTTACCCCACGATACATTGAGGCTCCCCTGGAAAACCCGCTGCTCTTCCTGCAGTTCAATAAAATAGTAACGAATGTTCATACTAATATAATTTAATTCAACTATATATATAGTCAAAAGAATGAACTAAAATATCTGTACACTTTGAAATATAATATGATACAATATGCCTTTAAAACATCAGACTAGATGGTAGAAACTCTGGTACAGTCAGGAATTGATCTTGGAGTGCAAATTAGTGATTGTTTCTGACAAATCTTTCTGTCATATATATATATATAGTTACAAGTCTATAAGTTTCTTTAACTACACACAAAAATCGAATATGTCGTCGTCACTAGTGACATAATCTTCTTCTAATAAAGAGAAAAACTTTTGTTCAAACCTACGTCAAAGCGGAAAAAACCTTACCCTCAATGTAAAATTAATCATAATAATAATTGAATATATATACACACACACATTATATATATATATATATCTTAGTTTTAATTACCTTCTAATGGAAGCCACAAATTCTTGCCTTGTCATGAGTTTCATCTCCTCAAGCTCCTTTTCATAGTTGCTGATCTGAAATTAGTCAAATGATCACATGAAGTCATATATATATCTTTCTCACAAAAGGAAAGAAGAAAATCTAATTGTTGGAAAAATTATTTAAATCATTCTACAATTTGGAGCATATAAAATTTTTGGTAAACTAATCGCTTAAAATTAGCCTTTATAAAAAATTTATTTTTTACACTTTTCTTTATTTTTTATTCAACGCGGTGCTAACATGCATGGCCGTAACATTTTTATATGATCTCAGATATTACTGATATGCAAGTGTCTAATCATGCGAACTCCCGAGTATAAATGACTAATTTATTATACTAAAACCAAATTTCGACTATTTAAATGACCAAAATCCGAACATAGCCAACTTTTTAGTTCTCCACTAAATTGTTTTGGGAGGACCGGATAAGGAGAAACAGTATCTATACATTCCATTGTCTAAATTTAAAGAGAAATCAGATTTTTTTTTCAAAATTTTCTGGAAATGCAATATGATTTAATTAGTAATCACAATAAAATTAAATCGTCCCCTTCAGACTTATTTCATTGTTTAACTTACATGAAAATTAGTAGTAGTAGATGAACCCCAGTATTTTAGAGCTGCTAAATCATAGGACCTAGCTGCTTTCTCTTCTTTGTCATAACCACCTACGCAAGAAAATCAATACAATGAAATTAAAATAGTTTCCAATTTACAAAGAAATATATAGAAGAACCCATAAATTGGTGAAGAAATTAATTCACTTACCTAGATACACTGAAAGGAAGGAACAGTACTTGTAGTGGTAATTATTGCCATAAAAAAAGAGAGAAAATTAAAATAAATTAATTATCTTAAAATTTGGATTAATATTGATATTTGAAATATTTCTTGGAAGTTAATAACGAAATTAAATGAATTTGTTACCTTGACGCCCTTTTCTAGATTGACCTTCCCTTCTGCAACTATTATCCCATAAGTGGGCTTCATACCTTCCTGTCCACCTATGCCTGAATTCAAAAGCCAAGCCATAAAATTCATTCGTTTTTTCGAAATCCATGCTGTTATATATGGAAAATAAGTTTTTTTTTTCCAGTATTTTTACTGTTTTTGTTTTCTTGAACACTAACTTGTAAATTTTTTATTTAGTACATTCTCTTGTCATATTCGGTTATTTTGGTTCATCCTCTCCCGGAGTTGCCAATTTTCATCGGAAAAACTAATGAGGCCGTGGCTGAAACTTATGTGGTTAAAAAAAATGGGTTCTTTGTTTTGGTCCAATAACTTTTTCTTTTTCTTTTTTTTCTGGTCCACTAACTTTTCAATTTTGATATCGATACAATAACTTCTAAATTTTAGCTATTTTTGTTCATCTAACACTAGAATGTTCATTTTTTTTGGTCAAAAAACGTTAATTATAGGTGGCTAAAGCTAAAATTACCAAAAATTCACGGATTTCTCGATTTTGAAGGGAAATAAATTTATTTAGGAGAAATTAACATTAAAAAAAAATCAAACAAATCAAACAAATTTCACAAGTTCTATGCATTCCACGATAACCATTCAATGTTTATGAAACCAAAATGTGCTTTAACAATCATCTAATTAGACGTTTTTGGAGAAAATTAAACATTTCAGTTGTAGATGAACTAAAATAGCAGAAATTTAGAAGTTATTGTACCAAGACCAAAAAACTGAAAAGTTAGTGGAACAAAAACAAAAAAAAATTGACAAATTATCGGACCAAAAGAATCGACAAATTATTGGACAAAAATTTTTTTTTCTATTAAGCGGCGTCCTAGTTGGCAAAAAAAAAAACAAGAAATGTCCGATTGTTTAGCCACATCAGCTTCAGCCACTGTCTCGTAAACCTTTTATCGTGGAAATTGGCAACTTCGGGAGATAATGGATCAAAATAGTCGAATATGAAAAGTTAATGTACCGAATAAAACAAATTGACAAGTTAGTAAACCAAATACAAAAAAGGTGAAAAAACTGGACAAAAGAAGTATTTTTCCTTTTATATATCCATGAAAATGATTCTTCAAAAAAGTGGAAAGAGCTCGAAATCCTCTATGTAAATTCAATTTATGTATTCGATAAAATCTTAGATGGTTTTAAAGTAAAGTGCTTTCGTGTATTTTTTATTTTTATTTTTTACTTTTCTCGACACCTTAAATGATTTTAGCTGAAGGTTGAAACAAGAACTTAAGTTGGAAAACCCTAATAACATGTTCATCTGAAAGTTTTAGCTGTTGTTTAAAATAGAGAAATATAACGAATATCTCTATCACCTGGTTACGCCGCGATATATCGATGTTCTTTGGCCGAACGTTTCCGAAGTCCTCTTGGAGGCAACCTCGACAATACTAGTATTGCTGTTATCGACACTAGGAGTGGCACTAGCACTGGTTTCACTCGTTGAACCCTTGCAACTTCCCATGGAGAGTGTCAGTTGCTGCATTTTACAGCCATTTTCTTGGAGATTTGTGGTGGCAACAGAACCCGAACTGTGTTGCACCGCCGGGACGAGGCTGTTGCTCGAGAACAAGTAATCTGTGTCGTCCCTCGTGTGGATATCGTTGTAAGGGACGAGTTCCAATTGGTTACCTGGTCGGCTCACGCCGAGGAAATCAGCAACCTTTGGCCCTCTGTTGATCCCTTGTTCAGCGTTAATGAAACTCCACTCTGCGTATGCTACATCTTACCAACAACCAACCAAAAAAATAATAATAATACCAAACTTCCACACACATTCAAGAATTTACTCAAGTAGTGCAATTCGATGTGTATTGGGACTCGGAGATAGTAAACATCAAGTGACCAAACTTCATTGAGATGTATTAAAATTTACCTTGGCTTTGAAATGGAGTCTCAGCATAATTTTCATCAACCGAACCTAAAGAGAAGTGGTGAGAATCTGCCGTCTGCACGTGTAATGGTGGCAACGAAGAATGGGTGGTGGGAGAAAGAGGAAACGAGAGCCAATTGTTGGAATTCATGGAACCCTTTTTCGCTGAAGAATTCTTACACGAATTCGAACTGTGTACCGTCACTGAAAAGTTGATACCTGCATATTACAAAAGCAGCAAAGAGAATCACAGGTCATTGATGGAGCTGTATACATAAAATATATAAGATTTCACGCTAGCCCAGAGTTAAAAGAGGGAGTTAAATTCGAAACTGACAGATGTGAAGATTTCCTTTCATTTACCCTGATATGAAGAAAAGCTGCGAACTCAAAAGTGTTGCATATGGTCAGTCTTCTCTACTTGCATATAAAGAGTGATAGATGTAGAGAAGAAAAATTCACCAGCGGGCTCTAGACCTGCGGGGTGCCATCTCGAATAGTGTTAATTGTTGTAAACTGATTGGATAAAATCTTTGATCGCTGCATATGTGGACTTGGACAATATTTCCTCCTTGAGTTAGCTTTTGGACAATATTTTCTCCGTTTGGTATGTGTGATGGAGCGTTTGGTTTGGAGGATAAAATAAACTAATGATTAGTATGTAAATGATAAAAGAAATGATTGTGA
Organism: Primulina huaijiensis; assembly: GCF_012295235.1. Classification (NCBI taxonomy): domain Eukaryota; kingdom Viridiplantae; phylum Streptophyta; class Magnoliopsida; order Lamiales; family Gesneriaceae; genus Primulina; species Primulina huaijiensis. The sequence goes on along the minus strand of NC_133311.1, from coordinate 15,308,588 downwards.
TAGAAATATAATATATAATGTAAAATTGTATTATGTTTGGTATGATTTTTAAGTGTGGAATAATTTTGAATTTTTTGATGAAATGACAAAATTGCCCTTTCTTTTTTTGTTTTTCTTCTTCCACTCTGGCGGCGGCGGTCCGGCAGAGGTGGCGAAGGCGGTCGGTCGAAGACGGCGGCGGTGGTCGGCAGCGGCGGGGTCGCCGGAAGCGCCGGCGGCTGGCGGTGGACGGCTGGAAGCGCCGGCGGCGGTGGTCGGCCTTTGGCGAATGTTGCCCGTAGACGGTCGGTGGAAGGAAGTGGTGTTGTGTTTGAATTTAGCAGAAGGGTAAAATTAGAAAAACAGGAAGGATTAAGAGTAGGATAAATAATCCTAGAGGGTGAGGAGGTATTATTTTAACCTACCTAATATAACCTAATCATTCATAGGAGGGATTGACTTAGTTAAATAATCACCCGTACCAAACGAGGGATAAGGTGGGTTAAAAAAAATAAACCCACCTTATCACCCATACCAAACACGCCCTAATAGTATGGTGGGATAAATAACATGATGTTTGGTATGATTTTAAAATGATTGATTAATTTTGTAAATTTTATTGCAATGACCAAAATACCCCAAGTGTTAGTTAAATATATATTTTTAAAATAATTGGATAGATAATTAAATATTTATAATTATAATTTATATTTATTAAAATTAATTTAAATATATTTATTAGAAATATATTTGAAAATATTACGGTAATCATTAAACAAAATAAATTAGAATTTAATAATTATTTATTTTCATAAAAAATTAATTAACAAGATTAGAAGTTTATAAAAATTTAATTTAAGATAGATTTGCATTACAATTTATTTTCTTTAAAATGATTGAAAATAATAAAAATATATGAAATTAATTTATAAAAAAATATAATAAAAATTAAATATTATATTAATTATTAAATTTTTACTAATTTTAACTTTCATATTATATTGAAGAAAACAATTCAAGGGTATTATGGTCAATGTACAATCTTATCATTATCACTATTCACAAATTATACATTATCACACATTTGAGGAGGGATATTTAATCACACAAATAACATAAATAATGAGGGCTTTCAATCATAATCAAGAGCCTCCATATTAAATTAAAAATGAACCAAACATGAGATAAGAGATGATTATTTAATAATCATCCCCTTATCATGGCTACCAAACATAGCCTAAGAGTTGTATATATGGACTTGGACAATCCTTCCTCCTTGAATTAGCTTTTAGGGTTGAATAAGGTCCAAATCACAATCGTAATAAATAGGGACGGGTTCGGTTCCAAGTAAAAATTAGGATAGGTCTCGGCAGTGATGGAGATGGGTTTTTGATTCGGGGGCTAGGAGCGGGGATGCCGACATTTCTTACGGGTTCTTCACCACTTCAGATCTTTTCTTCATGTATGTGTGATATATAGTCATTTACTTGCATTTATATATATTCTCTCTGTCCTGTAAAATTGAAGGAAAGTCTACAAAAGAAATTATTTTTAATATAAAATTTTGGAAAAATTGCTTTTTTGATCATATATGTTGTTTTTTTACTATTTTGATCATTTATATTGTCATATTTCAATTTTAATTCACTGTCTTTGTTTTACTCTGTATGTAACTCATAGAGGCATGAGCAATATCTCGACACAATGCTGACGTGTATAGTATCACATCTACATTCTCGATGAAAAATAATAAAATTACCAAAATTCGGAAGATGCAAGACTAAAACTGAAATTTGAAAACAAAAATAACCAAAATGACAAAATTGTAGGACCAAAAATGTAGTTTTCCCTAAAATTTATATAACTTACTCATAAATACATAGTCTACTCTCATAAAGTATCCGTTTTTCCAAAAATCTATAATATTAATTCTCACATACTTTTATATATTATATAATATATAATTTAATGAATTTAATTTAAAACGAATTAAAACTTTGTCCATACGTAAAATTTTCTTTAAACTTTTTCTTTATTTTAGAAAAACCTCGATTGTTTTAATGCCAATAGCCTCGGCAAATTTCTTTTTTTTTTTAAATCAATTTCCTCATGATAAACTTTATCCTTTTCATTTCATACGAAAAATTTTAATAAAAATATATTTTTTATTTTTGTGTTTAAATATATTTTTTTCTTCTATTTTTGTTGAACAATATATGAGTATTCATAAATAGTATTATATTAAATATTAATATTTTAAACTATGAAATCAAATTCTTAAATAACATTTTGAATCTTTATTTACCAAATTGCAAGATCAATTTTATAATTTTTATATTTCAATTTGCAAGATACATTTTATAAAAAATTTCCTTCTGGTATATAACACCCATCAAATTGGCACTTTTTTGTTTCCTCTCTACATATATAAAAGGTTTTTAATGAAGATGACTTACTTATATTAATTATTAATTGGTACTTTTTTAAAAAAAAAAAATCCTTCCATTAATATTTAAGTAAAATATTAAATATATATTATCAAAATGTTTTTGAATCAACGTGGATGTTCATCTTCTAAAGCATATATGCATCCATCTATATACTCAAATTTCACCACCATATATATCTGCTCAGCCAAGGTGCACCTCAATGTGTACATCAGATCTACGAAAATCAATGTGCTCACCCTATAGAAACTTGTTTGCGCTGCACCTTGATTCAACCTTCAAGATCGATTCGAGTAAGAAGATGAAGAAGAAAGGCTGTAGAAGTTAGAGTTGATTATCAGGCTTGTCGTCTAATTGATCGATAGAGGGTAGTTCGGACTTCTTGTCCCGATTGACTGAGTATGACAGGAGTTCAAATTGAAAATGAGGCTTCATTTGGATCGGGTATGTACAAAAAGATTGTATATATCAAAGTATTCCAGAGTAACTGATAATATCCATTGGAGGATAATCATCGAGCTACGATGGATCGATTCTTGAAATATTGAACATCGATGAATTGAATCGAGTTTGGTTTTCAAACCAAGCGGAATACCTCAAAATAATCTTTTGTAAAACCGATTAAACATTTGGTAAAGCATTTAAAAGATACACAAGTTGAATGAGTAAAAATATTTTGGTTGTAACATTTTATCAAACACTTGGTATGCATCATTTTGGTATTTGAAGAACTTATAAAATGCTTCAACAATACATCAGTTTGGTTGAAGCATTTTATCAACAACTGCTAATGCTCAACTGGTTGTTGTTTTCGTGTAATCTGTTTGGTTTTGCAGCCATCATTTCTCATAGATAACATTCGATTTAGCCCAACTGACATGAAATACAAATTGTCCCAAATTGGGTTTCTTGTTCAGAAGTCTTAACGGCTAGTCATTTGAATCAATGAGCTGGGAGATATTATTGAAACATTGAAGCTTTCCAGATTTTCATTTTGGATAAATTCGAGTTTCAGCTTCCATCTTGAGTTAACAACTTCACACTTGAGTAAATATATTAGAAACACAATAACAAATTTTGTTATCATCAAAATCAAAATTGTTAGAGTTTCTAAACCCAACAGTAGCAGTCAAGAAACAGAGGAAGAAGAGACGTGGAGGGATTCGATCATCAAACTTCTAGAAGCAATTTTATGTGTTTATTTATATGTTTTTGATAATCAGTTCTGACACACACACACACTTACACACTCTTTATCTGTATCATGATTTATATATCAATTTGACCAAAATATTTGTTATATTAGCTCGATTTATTTATGCACTTTATCATAAATTACTAGCTGATCAATTAAGAACAAAAATAGCTTCAGCGGTTACTAATCTAACCTCGATTAAGCATTTATAAGGAAGTCTCAAACTGATCCTAGAACTTCGCATGTTATCGTTTATTATTATTTTTTATTTTGATCATTTTTTAGTGTGACATATTTGATCGTACATCGATGATGCTGACAAGTGTAGCTTCGCACCAGCGCTTTTAATGACAAAATAATTTAAATTACTAAATATTACAAGACACCAAACTAAGACTCAATTTTTACATACCATTTAATTAACCAAAATTTTAGAAGGTAATATACATGATGAAAATTGTAATTTTCTACAATAATTTGATACATGAAAATTTGATTTAAAAATTGTCTATTTTATGTTTTGGTCATGTTATAAATATTCAAATTTGGTCTTTGGTCATCTAACTTCGGTAATATTTTGGTTTTTGATTTTATTTTTCGAAATGTTTATATGACATCATAAAATATTAACATGACATCAGAAAATACCGATAAAGACTAAAATATTACTATCTTTTGCTCAAATCAAGTCTCCATGCAAGATGAAGTAGGTCCAGGTGAAATATATATCTTTTGTTGGCTGATCTGGTGGACAAGCCTCTATTGGTCAAGGCTGACTCATTTGATGCTCTTACGATCGAGAAGTTTGATGTGATGGTGGCCATCACTTTTAGGATTCAATTCAACTAGCCAATTGTGCTATACAAAATCCTCACCACCATGATCTCTACTCTGCCAATCAATCGAGCAAATTTCCTATTACAATATGTCATTTATTGGGAAATTTTAAGATTGATATGGGAAATTCTTTAGCTATTCACATTCAAAAAGTTATTAATAAAATAGTTATTGCAGTTTATAAGTCCAAGAATTTGGTCACAGTTGAATACTTACAAACTGTGAAATAGGAAATTGATCAGGCTAAAGATGCAGGCCGACTGAAGAAATTAAGGAAAGACTCCGAGTCGATATCAAGCCAAAAGAAAATTGGTGCTAAATACATATTATTCGTAGAATACTGAATATGATAAGCACAAGAAGCTACCTCTGAACCACGTCTTCTCATCTCTTTCCCTACAAAAAAGAAAAAGAGGTCAAAGAAAATCAAGTTGATAAATCATTTTGATGTTCCTTTGAGATCAAATCTGATTCTCGTTGTTCTTATATCTAAAGTGCTACCTCGGGTAATTATTTATGACAAAAATATCACTTCCACCGTAAAAGGGTATTGTTGATCATAAACGAACATGAAATAAATTATGATGTGTGTATCAGAAGTTAGTGTTGTGCTAAGATGTTGTCAACACCAGCACACAACATGCAACAGAAATTAATTATTGACACACTAACAAATAAATACCGGATTTAAATTATGCACAAGTACGAATACTTGTGCAATGCCTCATGACGAAAATTCATTAGAAAAATATGTAAATTTTTTACACAAAAAAAATAATAGTGAGATTAACAAAAGTAAATTTCCAAAGAATTAAAATGCATCAAAAACTCAAACTAAATACTAGATGCATAAACCAAAAATAGTATTTCTTAAAACCAAACGGAATCACTCTTCACTCAACACTTCACGCAGTGTTGTTCTTCGAGTGTCGTCAACACCAATCAGTAACACGGTAAGTATATGAATCAATCACACAACTCTTCACATGAAAATCTTCAATTCTGAACTCTATGTGTTCTCTAAGAAACTCCAGCAACCGTACAAAGTGATCAACCGATCACACGAAAAACTTCAGCAGCTGCACAAAGTGATCAATCTATCACACGAAAACTTCAGAGCAAATATATATTGAACTTTCGTAATTTCTTCTCCGTGAAAAACTCTTTACTCCAACCCCGCGCGGCCGTAAAACTCTTCCATATTTATATCAATTGCTTGACCTAAAGATAATTCTATAAAAGAGTCCTAGAAAATATGGAAACAATATTTTCATGAGAGATAAAATATCTTAAAGATAAATATCATAGTAAAAACAAATCCTCTCATAATCTAGAAAGACAAAATTTAAAATCGATATATCAATTTAACAAAAGAATAAAATATTCATTTCACACGAAATCGAAGCTTCCTTAGATCAACCCGAAAGACAAAGGAAAAAACAAGCAATATCGTTTGAAGCATTTTGAAAATGGGTTGACTATATGACATTAGGTCGCTTCAACCAGTTCAAGTCATTCAAACTCTGCATAAGATTGCTGAATAGAGGACAAGGTTTAAGATTGGGTTGAGACAAATCTTATTTCTGAGGCCCTGAAAAGGCGAAACTTCGTTTCGATGATGATGAGGGAAACTAATTTAAGAATCTTTCTTGACAGAAAAAAGGAAAACTTTAATCCTCACAGTCCAACTTTTGGATATGTTGTTGATATCATCGGACAACTTGAGAGTAGGGATGACGGCAAATATGGTTTGCGCGGGTTTGGCCAAACCCAAGACTCGAACCGCCTACAATTGGACCAGTCCCGTGAACCCTATGGGCCCTCGGGTCCAATATGGGTAGGGCCGTGGACCCGCCAAATTTATTTTATAAATATATTTTTCAGATGCAAAATAAAAAAGTTTAAACATTAATTAATCATTAAAGTTATTTTCATATTTATATTAATAATATTTAGTAACAAAAAATATTTCACAAATTAAAATTTATCAATTTTCATTCAATTAAAAATTAATTTTCAATTTTTATTCAATTAATAATTAATAAAAATGTTTAATTATATGTTTTCATATTAAATATATTTATTTCAATTTTAAATATTATACAATAAAATTTCGATAAAAATATTTATTATTAAATATATGAATTAAATATATGAAAAATTATCATTACAATAATAATATTATATATATGTCCAGGTCGAGTCGTTTAAGTCGGTATACACTACAACAAAAATGACTTTCTGCAGCGCGCATATGGGCGCTGCAAAGTTGCAAGCCGTTGAAAATTCATGATTATCTGTGGCGTACATGTGCACGCTGTTAATACTACTATTAACGGCGTGCATATGTACGCCGTTAATACAACTATCTGCAGCGCGCAATGTATGCCGTTAATATTCATAGAACATCTAAAATTTAGTGACGGTTTTTGTAAAAACCGTCGCAAATTTGCGACGGTGTAAAACCGATTAAACCGTCGCTAAGTTAGCGACGTTTTATACTCTGTCGCTAAATTAACGACGGGCTTTAACTTTAGCGACGATTTTATTACCGTCGCTAAATTTTTAGTAAAAATAAAAAAAAATTTACTTTTGTAATTTAGTAAATTTTAAAAATAAACTACGATACAACCATAACAACAGTCATGATCTTAACTAACACATAAAAAATTAACCAAAAAGTTAAAAAAAAGGTAACTAAATCGAAACTTAAATCGTATAAGTGAGAGAAATTTGAAGTGTTGAGAAGTGGTGTGTAGGCAAATGAAACGGAAATCCGATATTTATAGATAATTTACGACCATTAGCGATGGTTTGCCAAGAAATCATTGCTATTAGCGAAGGTAAAAATATAATCGTCGCTATTAACTGTCGCTGATTTACACTTTCGGCGACGGTTTTGTAAAACTGTCGCTAAAAGCAACGGGGATTTTATAAACCGTCGCCGATCTTAAATCGGCGACGGGTTATTGTAAACCGTAGCTAAATGTTGTATACACCGTCGCAAATTTAAATTGGCGACGGTTTTACTAAAATCGTCGCTAATTTTAAATTTCGGACCCATTTTCCACAGCGTGCTAATAATATGCATGCCGTTAATGATATAATCGACGGCGTGCCGTTAATGCATAAACATTAAATTTTTTTAAAAATGATTTACTTTTAACAGCGCACATAAACATGCACGCTGTTAATAATACTATTAACGGTGTGCCTTTATTGTGCGCTACGAAAATATAATTTATTAACAGCACACATAAATGCATGCTGCGGATATTACTATCCGCAGCGTGCTTTTAATGCACGCTGTTATTGCTTTCAAGTGCAACACATATCCGCAGCGTGCTTTTAATGCACGCTGTTATTGCTTTCAAGTGCAACACTATTAACAGCGCACATATAGGTGCACGCCGTGAAAAGTAGTTTCTGCAGCTTGCTTTTAATGCACGCTGTTGATGACGTGCTGCGGAAAATCATTTTTCTTGTAGTGATAAACCCGTCCCATCGGGTGGGTTTATTATGAGGTCAGGTTTCGACCTGACTCATTGCAATCCCTACTTGAGATGGATGCTCTCGGCCTTTCTATCACAGTGAAAGTTATGAGATAAGAGTTAAGCTACTACGTCTAACTCTAGCTGAGACTTCTAATCAAGAATCTAAAGCAAATGACCAGCTCGAGCAACCAGATCAATCAGTCCCTGAAACTCAATTAGCTCAGACTGATCAAACCAAATACTCAGAACAACCTAAGGTAACTCAAAATTGATGATTCATCTTTACTTAAATCTGATAAGATTGATCAACCAGACCAGTATGAGATTGTTGTACTTTCAGCTCAATAAATTTGTTGAACCGATCGAGTTGAAATGAGTTTGTATAAAGGGTTCTGCCAATCAAATCTTCTAATGAAATCTTTCTGAAAACATAATAAGTGAAGACGTAGAAACTTTGTTTTCGAATTTTCATAAACAAATTCTTGACTATATTTACTTTTAGATTATCCGTCTTTACATTATATTATTACTTAAAGTATATCAGTTCACTTTGTACCACAAGTTTTTCCACACTTATAAATAATTTTAGTTGCTTTTATTACCTAGTCTGATTGAGAATTGAACTTGAGCTAACTCAGTTTAACTTTAAAAGTTTCTTGCAAAATAATTTAAAATTTTTATTCACTCATCTAAACATATTTCTTATCCTAACATATACCAAGTGAATTCTTTTAGAAATATTAAGGAGCAAAACTTAAACAAATACTAACTCAATACAGTTTTACGAAAACTTATCCACGTGGTACTTTGCCCAATATTTATATATATACTGATATATGATTTAAATGACATGCATGTATATTTGATTAAAAATTTTGAATAATATTCTCCTTCTTCCTAGACTTTGTATATAATGAAGGACAATAGATAGTTTGAATTTTATGAAGGTCTATAAATATTTTTTTCCAGTATCAAATTTAATTTGACTAAATAAATCTTATAATTGTCAACTTATCACTGATGTTCTAAAAATTGTGAAGCATCACGAAGCGTCAAAGTCTAGGTTCAAGTTTTACGAACTTAAGTTTAATACGAGATTAAACGTGAAATATTATTTTTAATTTGACTATTATATCAAATCAATCAATTGATTAAATTACATGTATAAGCCCATAAAATTTAAAATAAATACATAAATCTTTGAAAAAATTGTCTACCGAGAGTAACCACTAAAGAATATTTCCGTGACTATATTCGTTTTTTGTTTAAAAAATTTATGTTACCAAATATTTAAAAGTTAGCTTTTAAAAATAAAATAAAATAAGAAGTTAACTTCGAATTCTTAAAAAAAAATTAAAAGTTTAACGTAAATTTTTATCAAAAAAGCTAACGCTTAATTATTGTGGTCAAATAGAAGTTTTTTCCGTCAAACTTAAAATTAACTTAAATTTCTCACTTTTGGTCGATTAGAAGTTTTTCCCTCAAACTTCACATTTAATCACTCTTAATAGGGCTGATTCCAGAGGAGCAGCCTAGGGTCTTCCTTCCTTTGGTGAGGCCTCTGAATTTTTATTTTTATTATTATTGTTTTTAGATTTTTTTATTTAAAACTCTAATGAGAATCTCAATTTTTTTACAAAAAATTTAAAATGATATTCAATATTTTTTTACTTTTTCTCCTCTTTTCTTTGAGTAAAAAAAACCTATTTTTTCTTTTTAAAAAGTCTCTTTTTTTGTTAAATTGCTTCACTCAGGTTATATATTTTTGTTAAATTTCTTCACTCAGGTTGAGAATCTCTTTTTTTGTTAAATTGCTTCACTCAGGTTAAATTTTCTTCACTCAGGTTAAAAAGTCTCTTTTTTTGTTTTTTTTTTTTCCCAAATTTGGTCAATTATATATCGTGTCTTTTTTATTGAATGCGATTGTTATAATTTGTTTGTGTGTTGCGCGTGTTGTTTTATTTTTAGTTGATTTTATAACCTTGTATATTTCTTATTTGGCTCTTGGACTGATTTTTATTCAATTCGATCATATTTATTCTTTACATGTGCTAATGGGTGGGGTTGTTATACCAACGAGTTCGGAGAGGTGCGCGTCTATCGACTGGTACTGTTTTATATCCCTCAGAGATCAATCTTATCATTTATCTACCGTCGGTAGTCTCCCAACAGAAACAATATTATCTGTTAATATCTTATATCACTTTTTTATGACCCATCTAGCTCATCCAGATCAAACGTCGCAACGTCAGCAGCTTGAGCACGAGAACTTTCTAGGAGGTCACTCACATCAGTATTACTCATACTCATGCACGCCTAACCTAGCATTTCCTCCTAAGAAGTATAGAAATATGCTTCTTGTGAGACTTAAACTCATGACATCACTCTGATACTAATTATTATGATCAAGTGTTTACCATTAGGTCAAAAGTTATAGTTGTTAGTCAAGACGCAACTTTATTACCTTATACTTGTGGCAGCGCAAAGTGAGCTTACATTGATATTGATGGATCGGTCTGTTAGGCTCATGAGTCCGGAGAAGTTTGTGTTTATCTGTTGGTATTGTCTCATATCTTTTAGAGATCATTTACCTTTTCTTTACATCCAGTCATGTATCCAAAAAAGACAGTATTATCTGATAAGATCTGGCGTAACTCTTTTACGGCCAACCTAGTCAACCAAATTAATCACCGCAACGTCAGCAACTTGAAACACGAGAACTTCTCAATAAATTACTCATATCAGTATTACTCTCACATATGTACGTTTAAAATCTGACACATCTGACTCGTGAAATTAGTTTTAGAGAGTTAATTCATTGAATTCTTTTTTAGTTTATTTATATCATTTTTATAATTTAATAAATTTATGTAGTATATAATTATGTGTATTTAATTATCTACTCTTATTTAATATTTTAAATATATATATATATATAAATTCCCTAAAAATTAGCCTACGACCTCTAATTTACCGGAGATCGTCGTGACTCTTAGTCTGCCTTTTCGCATTTTGTAGAACACTGTTTACGGCACATATTTTGCTCTCTTTTTTTCTCGGGCATAAATAAAAAGAATTTAAAATCTATACCTTAAAATTTATGGGGTGGGTCGATGGAAATGTCTGATGAATCTGTTAGTGCAATAACATTATCCAATATTGTTTTTTTGTAAAGTTCAGGCTCGCCTATTTTAATTCCATTGACTATTTTAATTCCATTGACTATTTTAATTCCATTGACCAACAAAGGCAGTGTCGAGTGTCCTCTCAAACTATATATTACTTTAAAGAATATTGTCTTTGAACAGGATCTTTTGTACAGACAAAATCAAAAATCCCACTTGGTTTAATTTGTTNCACTTCTCTCTTGGATTTATTAAAAATTACCTCAACAAGCTGTTAAATCATCATAGTTTCATGCATGCATGAACCAAACACTCGATTGTTGAGTGAGAGTTGCTTAAATTTAATTTATAGCATGAACTTACTTAATACATAGTCAGATATCACAATCACCTCTCATTCAAAAAATTGCATGATGCTCAATCGTGCCAGCGAGGAACACATATTGATGATCCATGAACTACTGATATGGCACCGAATAATGGATTAAGACCTTATAACTTTGTAAGTAGTGAAGAAATATATTATATTAAAGTTGTCAATGAATGTAAAAAAAAAAAAAAAAAAGTTGAGTGTCACTAATACATTTCAGAGTGTAAATAAGCCTGTATACATTGTCCAAATATTATTAATTTTTTTATTGTATCAATGAGGATCATAGTATGCAAACATAATTTACTTCCATGTTAATGTATAAAAAATATATTACACGTTGAAATGAAATTAACACTTAAAATAACTTCTTAAATATTAAGTATTTGCATGTGCATGGATCCCCGATCGAGTAAGATTGCATATGAAACATAAAAACATCACAAAATTATCCGACATTAGTAAAATTTAAATATAATTTACAGCAAACAAGAAGAGGAAAAGCATGACAATTATTCATTTAAAATTGAATATAATGATAAAATTCTACTGAGATTTATTATGAAATCTAATATTGGACCATTTTGCTTGGCTTTATCGATCATAGAATCTGTTGACCAAATAATTGGAAATCGCACCTCCTAAAAAAGATTTAAAAAAAGTATATATAGATACATAAACACATGTGTGTGTATAACGTAAAAATAAAATATAATTTATAGTTAAAAAAAATATTTGAAAGATATAATTTATAGTAAATTAGTTGTCCTTATCCAGGTTTTATACAAGAAGCTGTTTCAGCCTTCTGTCTTCCACTCGCCTGTTACAGTCAAAACTGATGCAAACAATTTTATTAAATTTTTTTTTCAATGAAATTTTTATAAGAATAATATATTTAATAATTTTAGAATTTCAAATTACAAATTCAACCCATGCCCCAAATAACTTGATTATAATTAATATCACGATTATCACCACCATGATCAGCACGTCGATCTTTAAAATTAAATATTCGAATCTATTAGGAAAAATTCTAAATTTAGTCCAATTGATATATAATTGGTCTATATAGACTTTTGTTTGATATTATCAAAATTTGGTCTTAGTTAATAAAATAACAATCGTTACTGATATAGCCGATGTTATCGTCAGCAATCAACTGAAATTCGGATGAAAAAACCATAATTTACTAAAATCAAATTTTTACCAAGTCTCACACAATTTAGCTAGATCAACGACTTAGTGGATTGTTTTTCAATTTTTTACCCTATAAGTTATTTATCGTATAATAATTATTTTATTTCAATTAAAATGAGCAAGTGTACATTGTTAGAAATAATTGTTAGTCTGTGTACATTTTCTATTATCATGTTCAAAACCTCATTGTATACAATAATAACATCGTAAATTGTGAAGTAAAACATCGTAAATTGTAGATGGCAGGAAAGAGTGAATTAAGATTAAATTTAATTTGAGAGAGATATATATATATATACACACACTTGATTTATCATTATTTTATTTGCATGCTGTCGCGCCTGTTCATTTTTTGCGGCGAAGGAATCACTTGGAATTTCCCCTTTTCCAAGATTTGTTTTTTATATTATCAATGTTCCTTTAATGGGATACTGAACTTTTCATATAATTAATTTAAGATTGGTTTCATCTACTTAATTTTTTTTTTTCATCCTTTTTTGTTGAAAGTTATTAAATTCATCGAATATTTCATATTTGACACCAATTCGATCATTTTCTACGTAGCACATGTTGAACAAAAATAAATGAAAAAAATAAAGCAAAAAACTAGACAATATTTCAAAATTTTAAAAAAAATCGTTTACATTTATTTTTATTTTGATGGATTTTATTGAAGTTGTATTATCGTTTCATGAGCAAATGAAAGATAGAATCGATGCAAACTAAGTAATATCATGTGGATTTAGAGTTTTCGAGTGATAAAAAGGCTAAAACCAAAAAATAAATCCAAACTAGTGAATGAAAACTAAAATTTGACAAATTACACAATTAAATCTAAAACATGAAGCTTACGATGTTATAATTGCACGAGTAAAATTTTGAGGATTGGTCGTTTTTTTTCTTTCTTTTGTCTTTTGGTTTGAGAATGATTGGGTAGTGTTTTCAACTTACATAATTAATACTCGCATGACCTAAAATGGGTATTTTTATTTGAAATTATATTATATTATAGTTTTTTCGAAAGGATATTATATCATAGTTATATTTGGAACTTTCTCATTGGAAGGAAATGCATGTATATCGTGCGCTTTACGGAGTCTCTATTGTCCGGCCCAATTTTTTTAAAAAAAATTTATATGTAAATTTTGTATAATTTTGAAATAATATGATATTAGTCCGGATAGATCAATTTAAAATATTAAAAGATTTAGAGTTTAAAATTCTAGTATGAACAGAGCCATATTTCTGACTCCGCCACTGTGGGTGATGGTCATATAAGTTTGGAAATGAAAAAAAATTTTGTTTCATAAATTTACTTATTTTAGGTTTTAATATTCTACGTAGTCAAAGTTAGGGAAAGAAATGGGACGGTTTGTCATCCTCATCACCGTCTCAATTATATCCACATTCTCATCTCCAACTGTATCTAATCAAGGAATTCTGGTCCCCAACTCCATAGAGATTAAATTTTCAACTTTGAGAGGTCTTCTAATATGAACAATTTGAAATCACTCATTTCTCTATTTCTTGCATTTCTCAATGTCATTGTCTACTATTCCCAGCATGCATCAATAAAAAATATTGATATAATAATCTAATGATATATTTGAATATTAATATTACTTAAACAATACAAATATAACAATATTATTATTTTATAGGAACGGGTTAAGGGGATGGGATAATATCCCTATACTAACCCCCAATCTGCTGCGGAGATTTTTAAAAAATCCCAAAATCCAATATGAACAATTGTCATCCTTAGTCAAAGTCAAGTCTTAATGAGTTATCTAACTTTGTTATTTTCTTTTAGTTCTACTAGTATTTCACATGTGCGATGCAAGGAGTGTTATTTTATATAATTAATGATAAAAATTAGTAAGTATTAGTGTTTGAATAATTATTTAAAATTATTGATATAATATAATGAATATATTTAAATTTTAAATATAATTATCAAAAATTATTATATCAAAATATTAATGTCATTTGAAATAACGTTCAAATGATGATAACAATATTTTGTCGTTAAATTGACTTATTATCTTGGTTAAATGGATTATAAATAAAAAGAATAGAAAAAAATTTAAAAAATCTTATATAATTTTGTTTATCAAAATTTTAAAGAATAAATAAATATTTTTTAAAAATTAAAATTTTTTTGTCATTTGTTATATAAATAAATTTTGATTTAAAAAATAATTATTTTTTGGACATATTAAAAATATTTTTATTAAATTTCTATTAAAAGACATATTTTAAAGTTTTATTAAGATATATAACAATAATAACAACAATTTACAGACAGTCTTTTAAAAAAATGAAAAACATAATATTATATAAAAGTTTTTATATTTTATTTAGTATGATAGAGAGTAGTAAACATAAAATCTATAAAAGTAACACACAACTTAAAATCATAATTGAAATTAAATAGAATGATATAATCAATACAGATACTTAAATATAGTTTAAAATTTCAAAAAAAATCAAATTTTAATTTTATTTTAAAAAAATAAATTGAAAACAATTCACATTTAATTACGTATTTATTTCATATTTGTTTCAAATATTAATGCGGTATGTGAACACATTAATAATGATATTTTTTTTTTATAACATATTATTTTTGACAAAAAAAACTTTTTGTATATGTGTGTGTGTGTGCGCGCGCGTGTGAACCATATAAAATAAAGAAAATATAAATAATAACTTTAAATCAAAAAATAAAATGTATGAAAAAAATAATAATAAAATTTTGATAATGAAAAATACATTTTAAATTTGAATTTATGTTGTTTCTATATACTGGTAGATCGTATCAACGAACTAATTAGAGTTTAAGCGCTAAATGTATGTTTGAATGATTTAAAAGTAGTTTATGTCTTCAATTGAGTTCAGTTTCAATTTGAATAAAGAACATACAAAACACATAATTCATAGATTACATTTAAATTGATATAAAAATGAATTAAATTCAAATTGAAACTAATAAAAGAAATTATATAATCAATTCAAGCAATATTTAAAGTTTATATTTTCAAATTTCTTCAATTCACATTCGAATTTTTTTTAAAAGAAAATATATAATTCTTTATTACAAAAATATTAATAAAAATCGCATAAAATTAAATGTTTTTAATCATTTATTGCAGTTCACCTATTTCGAGATTAATGATATATCTTTCTTTTTTTATAATTATCATTTTGACGGGAACTTAGTACTTTAGGCAAAAACTCACCTTATATATATTTTTGAATTCAAATTATATTTAGCACAACCTCGTTGGTATAAATCGTGTGATAAAACTAAGATATTAAATCATGTGATGGAACCAATGTCAAATTTTTGAATACTATTTATTTTTTCAAGATATTTAGATTCAAATTTGAAATTGAAATTGAAATTTATATTTTTAAGAAATTCAATTTTAAAACTGAAATTTTAAAAAGAATTTGATATGTATTACGAAAATTTTATTAATTTTCATACTTTAATCAATTATCAAATATTTCAAATAGTGTTATCCAATAGGTGTGAGAATTTTGAAAACAAACTTTGAAAAGACAACCCATTTATTGTTATTTTCAATTGAAAATTGTGATATTATTCAATATATTAGGAAATAATTTTTTTTGAATTTTCATATTTAGTAAAAAATTTGTCGAGAACTTACTAAATATAGCAGACAACTTTGCTTTTATATATATATAGATATAGATTTAAAAAAAGAAAATAAAAAACATATAATTTATAAATTACATTTAAATTGATATAAAAATAATAAAATTCAAATTTGAATTAATAAAAGAATTGATACAATCAATGCAAACAATAATTGAAGTTATCATTTATTGCAGTACACCTATTTTGAGATTCATTATATTTATATCTTTCTTTTTTTAGGCGGGAACTTATTATTTTAAGCAAAACTCTGCTTTTATATCAGCACTCCAAAAACAATGACATAATTATAAAAAATAAACAAAATCGGTATTCTAAATTCACACAGACAAATATACTTGAAATTGATTTAGCTTATTTCTTAATAATAATGATATTATATTCATAATATTAAATTTGATAAAGTTTTAATCGCAAACTTTGGTACGATCATATAAAATTCACACTTAATAATAATCGATCTCAGTCAAATATGTCACCGCTCATTACTGTATAAGGGAAAATTGCAAAATTAATCTAATAAGTTATAATGTTTTAATTTTCATAAGAGTATGTCTTTTGTGAGACGGTCTCACGAATTTTTATCTGTGAGACGGGTCAACCCTACCGATATTCACGATAAAAAGTAATACTCTTAGCATAAAAAGTAATATTTTTCATAGATGACCCAAATAAGATATCTGTTTTACAAAATACGACCCGTGAGACCGCCTCACACAAGTTTTTGCTTTTTTTATAATGTATTTGGTCAAACTTTGGTATTCATTTACTAATTTGGATTTTTTATAATTATATTTTGTCGGAACTTTTTAATTAGCATCGGAACATACTTACGTGACCTCAAAAATGGATGGAAATGGCATATATGAACGCCAAGTGTATGTGAAATTTATAAAATTAGTCTTGTAAATTGATAATATTTGGTTACTTGTCCTAAAATAAGTCAGTTTGATCTTCACACGTTAATTTTTTTGTTTTTTAAGTTTTTATTTTTCTTGGCTGGAAAAAATTATAACTGATAAAATTATTTATTTGGCACCGAAAGACGCTTGTGTTACATCGTAATTGGCAAGAAATAGTCTACTTGCGAGACAAGTGTCAATAAATAAATAAAAATATGTAAAATATTGTTATGTAACATATAATATGTATAATAACAATAATAAATAATTAAAACAAAAAAATGAAATCGGGCAATAAAAACAATAAATGTTATTAACCAAAATAGTTATGTATGTATTGATTCGTAACATTTTTAATTTTGTATATTTCGTTGGATTAATTTGAACAATTTTAGTCTTTCTCCTTAAAATAATATTGTGATTAAATTACCAATTTTATTGTTACATTTTTGTAAGTACGTGGTTAAAAAAGTTCTCAAGATATGTATGTGTGTTTGACAACGTAATTATAAATTTTTGAAAAGATATTAGCAATTTATTTATATGATTTTGACGAGAATGACTAAAATTAATCAAAATTATATAGTTACAGGATTATAATTTATTAAACGAACTAATATGTCACAATACATAATTTAACATTTTATCATGTTACTATTAAGATAAAATAATAACAACAAATTTAACGGAAAAAACAATAACAAATAACAAAAATAAAATAATAACGAGTTCACGAGTCTCAGCTATGTCAGGGATGGCAGTGGCTAAAATTTCTGGGTATATTTTAATTTAGATAATTTGACAATTTTATAATTATTTTTGTTAACTAATTATATTATATTTTGTGATAATTTATTATTTTTGTTATTCTGTTATTTTTATTATTATTACATTTTTATTTTTTACTTATTTTTATTATTTATTACGATGACACATAAGTGTGTTTTGATATATAACAAGTAGGCCATTTATGTAATCAAGTGGTTTCCAGCAAAAAGATCAAAATAAAAAATATATAATTTGGTGTAAAAAAACTACACTTGGACTGATTATAAGATAAAAATAAAACAAGTAAGACAACTCAAGAAGCCGTTTTTGCATTATTTGCATGGACACTTGGCGTCCATGCAAACCATTTCTTTCTATTTTTATGTCAGATAAGCATTTTCCAACGCCGATTTAACAATATNAAAAAAAAAAAAAAAAAAAAAAAAAAAAAAAAAAAAAACCAAGTAAGTGGCTTGAGTATTGATGTGTCATTACATACGCAAACGTCATGACTACATTAGATCAGCATTATATTAACACCACATCAATGCAACGATGGAAAAATGACCGAAATTGAAAGAAAAATAAAAATCAAATATAGCGGACCAAAACTGAAATTTGACAACATATAATATCAAAATCACAAAAGAAATAAATTTTTTTTCTAAAAAAATATAGAAATACTAAATAATATTAATTTTGTCGCGAGTACATTAGCATATGAGGTATCTTTATAGTTAAATAACATCTAATTTAAAGTTAGAAGGGTAATAGTGGTTAATTTCGTAAATTTATTCTTAACTACAACAATTATGACAACTTACATTATATTGATGTCATTCCCCGAAAGAATATATGTTGTTAAGATTAGGACTTGTACTTAACTCAATTCCAAAAGCTAGCTCAAAATGAGATGATCGTCTAAATTCATATATACAACTCTCATGAACTCTATGCAACCGATGTGAGACATCTTAACACACCTCTAACGCTCAGAAATTAACAACTGGAGCGTAAAACGGGTGGCCCAAAGATGTAACAATGAGTCTGGATTCTGATACCATATTAAGATTAGGACTTATACCTAACTCAACTCCAAAAGTTAGCTAACGAGAAGAGAATTATTCAAGTTTATATGTGCAACTCTCAGGCACTCTATCCAACGAATGTGAAACATCTTAACATATATATGTATATGTGAAGTCCCTCTACAAATTTTGAGGGAAAACAATGAATTTAGTTCTCTAAATTGTATATATATCGGACACGTTAAAAATTTTGGCCAGCATGTCAGCACTGCAAAAAAATATGATGAAAATAGATAATGCAAACTTACCACAAAGTCTACACTAAAATAAAAATCCAAATTTAGCTACTTTTTTTTAGCAATCCAAATTTAACTACTTAGATAACCGAAATCCAAAATATGTTAACTTATTATATGAATTTTTTATTTAACCAAAATTTAAAAATCAGCTTCCACGTATGATTTTTTAAATAAATACAACTTTTGACTGAAAGTAAGACGAATTAATCGTTTTTTTGAACTGAAATTGTGTGTGTGTGTGTGTGTGTGTGTGTGTGTGTGTGTGTGTGAACAACAAATTAATTAAAGAAGAATCTTATGGTTGGTTTATGGTGGACAAAGAAGGGTAATCTTTGCGAAAGTATAACGATAATCCAGAGGGAAGATTTGATAGTACTTTCCAAGATGGTAGAGGAGTGACGGTGGTGCATGGGAGGAGGGACCACCGGAAAGTGCTCATGTCGCCTCGAAATGGAACAATCGTGCAAACCCTAATAATATTTTATGGAACCCAGTAGCCTATTCTTCTTGCTCGTGCTAATTAATTTATTATATTACATTAACTTGTGACTATATATATTACAGATAGAGGCTATAGGGTCGTTTTCTTGGAGGCAAGAAAGTAGATTAGGGTTTTATTGATACTCGAATTCTCGTTGTATCCAATAAAAAGAATGGGCATTTTATCTCATTCATTGCCTGGTTTAAAATTTATTTTTAGTCTTCACATGTATTAGCTATGAATATATATTTTTCGTAAAAATTTTGTTGAAATTATTGAGAGAAAATTATGAACTTCCTCCTATAGGTTCGAATATTTTAATTTTATGTCTAAATCGTCAAAGTTTGATTTTAGTCTAATAAGTTGGTCTTTGTTTCTGACTGAAGCGTATGATCTAGATCTAATACAGATTCTCTTATTAGTACTCCTATGATATCTCGATCACGAACAGATATACTCATGGTTACATGAGTATTACAAGAACACATATGATAATTCCAAAACACAAAAACCCTTGTTTTATTAATGTGAGAAATATGGAGATAGAAGAATTTTCACTGTTTGGTTTTTTTCCTGTCTGATATTATGTCTGCTTATAAGCCCCTTTTACCCAACCAAGTCAAATAAGATATCTACATGTATCAAACAGTAGTACCATTTCACGTCGACTGGTAGTCATTTTTCTTTCATAGTTCTTATGTGGTACCAGATATATACATCGACAGTGTTTAATGTCATATCTACGTCATTAAATTTTAGTGACATGTCAACATTACGACAAAATATGACTAAAAGTAAAAAGACATGTACTAAAGTAAGATCAATCGTTGAGTATTTAATTGTCAAAATGCAAAAACAAGCATATTCGTGGGGACAGATTTTATAATTTTCTCTAAAATATAAAAGATATAGAAACACAATGGCGTAGGAGGATTTATATAGCCGACCACACTTACTGGGATAAAGGCTTATATGTTTTTGTTGTGTTGCATATTTGCCTCATTGCGACTTCGGTAATCTATGTCATCGAATTTCAGCATTAGGCCATTATTTTTGTTTATTTACAATTTAGTCCTTTTTCGACGTGGCATAATGTGGTGCAAATGCGGCATTGAAATGAGCATGGCACCAATATAGCGATGACGTATGCATTGTCACATCAGCACTCCCGATGAAAAATAACTAAATTTGCCAAAAAAAAAACTAAAGATATAAGATCAAGACCAAAAATTTACAATATATCAAATCATATTCAAAAGGAAGAAAAAATACAAGACTAAAATTTACAATGCTATCATTCATAATGTAACGAATTGAAATCTATGGAATTGAAAGCTTTTGAATTAATTTTTTTGTTATAAATCCATCTAATTCATCCATCCAAAACATATTCTCATTAGAAGTAATTGTAGATGCAATTTTTTGAAAAGAAAATTATATTTTAAAAATAGGGATTTTTGCATTCAATCCCCTATATTTAATTAGCAAGTCTCATGTGAGACGGTCTCACATATATATCTATGAGACGGATCGATCCGATCCATATTTCGAGTGAAAAGTAACTTTAATATAAAAAGTAATATTATTTCATGGGTCGAGTTATATAAAATATTTGTCTCATAAAATTGACTCTTGAGACGATGGTACCACGGTTTTTGTGATATTTAATATATTTGACACAATTCATTTATCAAGTGCTAAAATTATGACATGTTAGAGGGGTAAGTCCCAAATATATTGATGGGAATTTGATGTTTCAAAAATATAATTTCCTAAATTATTGAAGTGTTGTCTTTACAAATATTTAAATCATATGGATATGATGGAGCATGTGCATGCAGATGTCTTGCTTTATGCGACAATTTAAAATCAATTAGCATAAATCAAATGAGTTTATTCAATTAATTATCTCGTTTGGAGAGCTTTGTTTGGATTGATCCTAGACAAGAAAAGCAGATATGTTATATGAGTTTTGACTTTCTTGTTTATTGTACCAATTTAGTCGTTACTTATTTTTGTTAATATACTAGAATGAATCATAAATTGTCAGTTTTACTTAGTGTTTCGTGAAAGTGCCTCCAAAATCTATTCAACTTGATCTTCTAATTTTCGGAAAATAATTTTACAAAATAAATATCTTTGTGACACGTACCCATCGATTTTTTTTTTAAAAAAATCTACAATCAAATTAGAAAATTAATATTTTTTTCATTTAATAAAATTAACCATATGAATCCTTTCCTTCGTTTTTTGTGCAATATTCAATTTATTTTATTTCCTTTGTTTTTGTTCGACGCAACTCACAAAGAACTTGGGGTGTCGCCTCTTCTTCTTCATAAATGGGCCCAATATTTTTATTCGTTTCTTTTCATGGGCCATATTTCTTAAATCAATTGTCACGATAATGGAAGTTAGCAGAATCAATGAAAATATGATCGTGCTCCACTACAATTTAGTTGTAATTGTGTAGCTGGATTAATAGCGATATTGGTAGATAAATGAGGGCAGTATAGTCATAGGTGGACAGTTTAGTTACAAATTTAGTTAGGAATATAAATATTGTGTGAAGAGACTAAACGGAATAAGAAAAAAGTGCATCGATTTTGACATGACCATCTCGCAAAAAAGACATAAAAAAAATTCACAACAACACAAACAATAATATAAGCTCGAAAATAAATCCATTTCATCATATGACACACTTAAGGTTGTACTGGTTAGGACTAAACAAATAAAATCATAAATAAAAAATCTTACCGTCGCATTGACCAGTATCACACATTTACACAACAATCAAATAAAATCCAAAACACAATATAATTATTATTCGAGCATACCCCCGGTAAATGTATAAATCCGACATAATACATATAATATCCGAGAGACTCCAAAGTCTGACAATTTCATCAATAAATTGACATTTTGTTGTGTTCCATTGGTACTCTACACCGCGTGGATCATAAGCACTTGAAAACCTTGCAACGGTCACCGACACAACCAAAGCAGCAGCCCCTGAAGACAGAGGCCAAACTCAGTGGTATCGTTTGGTTCATGGTATGAGATATATAGTATGGAGATAAGTAATATTTTGTAATAATAAAATAAATAAAAAATGATAGTTAATATAGTGTTTGATTTGATTGATTAAATTTGAGATAATATGATATTACCATTTTGTCATTGTTGAAAATATTAATAGAATATTAATAATATTATTTATTAAGGGTAATATCGTAATTTTATATTATTGATTTGATTGATGTGAGATAAATCATTACGAATTTGATTGATGTGAAATAAGTAATTAATAATTTGATTGATCGAGATAAATAATACTTGTACAAAACAAGTGATATGATAGGACTATTTATATTAGTACTTACATGTACTTAACCCAAACAGTACCAGTATGTACAACTAGAGAACAACGGTAATAAACTCAAATCATGCATACAAACATTTATACATGCACAAGCAACACATGTAATTGGATTTGATATGAACATGATAAACGTGAGCCAATAAATGAAGTGATAACAACAAGAACGATGCTCGAGCTAACAATACACAGGAGAGTCACATTATCATACAACTAAAATACCCTCGTCTAAGTATGCGAGGTATGTCATGTTGTGTCTGACCTAACACACTCATGACTCGACCTCTCAAGTGAACTCAAACAGACAGCACCATCAGTGATGTTCAATCATATCTTCGGTCTCAAGTGTTTCTTAATCGGCTTTAAAGCCTCTTGATTTTGGGACAATACAACATGTGTCGAGAGAACAATATACATGTACAGGTCGATAAGAATGACATGGCTCGATATAAATATCATAATAGAACATGTCATATTTCTAAATGTCATATAATATGTCAAACAAATGAACATATAAACAACGAGGTATTTAATGTCATTTTAAGCACAAAACACAATAAAAATAAATAAATAAATATTCGTAAACATAATTTATATTTAACGTCTAATATTACCCCGCCGTAACTTGTGTATACAACTCCATGACCGTCAACAAACAATCAACTTTAACTTCAAGATCTTTAGCCTGCAACAAATTATTATTTCACAAAGACGATTTAATTCGCTAAAAACAACAGTAACTTAAACACTTCAACTAATATTTCTAAAATCCTCAAAGTTGAATTATTTTTCAAAAATCCAAACTATATGATTATTGGTTAATTTATAGTTTGATATTCACCACAATAATAATAATAATAATAAATAAGTAAAAAAAAAGATTTAGATTTAAAAGGAAAAATTGCTCAATATCGACAGCTCCCACAACCCAAACTAAGGAGATGAAATCAAGCTAAAATGCACCAAAATCTAAAGCAAAGTCGAGTTGGGTCGGAATGACAGCTGCTAGTGGTGTTTCAACAGCTGAAACTCACCGAAAAAACTCAAAACGCGGCGACAAAAGGATGAGCTTGGTAAAAATCCTCACTAAGCTCAAAAACTACCGTTACAATGTTAGAAACTCGTAAACTAATCAAGAATCGACCGTAAAATGAAGAAAATGGATGGATAGAAAATCGCTAAGCTTTGTCACGCAAATCTAAGCTGAAACCTTGCTATTCCAACCAAAATCAAGGCCTCAAATCACTAGGTTATTTTCTCTCGGGGACGTCGAACTTTTTTTAGCGGTGATGGAGAAACGAGGGTGCACAGGACCGAGCCGAAAGATTAAATTGCCACCACCAGTCAAAATTTCAGACCACAGGGAAGCTAAAACTGGTGACAACGTGTTGATTGATGGAACACCGGCGAAGGAAAATTGATTGGGCAAGGGCTTGGGATTTGGTTCTTATACATCAAGATATTTGTGTTTACACTTTTTTTACTGGAGGGAATCACAATTATAGTAGCTCGAGAATGAGGATTAATGATTGAGAAAGCTAAGAAATTTAGAGAGAAACGTTCATTGAGATATGAATTGAATTCTTATAAGTGCAAGTATTTTTCCTATTTATATCTTATAGTATTTACAAGTAGCTACTATAATCACACTACCAAGTAGCTATTTTAACAACCATACAAAACTAGTAATATAGTCTTTGAATTTACTTGTAATATTATATCTTCTTCGGCTTCTTCTTTTGGATCAATCATAACCACAATAGAAGAGCAAGTATCCGTTTCGCAATTGATGAAGTCAGAATACTAGAACATGTTCTGGACCTTTCAACCAAAGAACACTAGCTAAAAGAATAAAATCTTCAGAATTTCCTCATACAATTAATTGGACCGTTCCAACACTTCTAATGGATTTGGGAGTATTTTTCTGGAATAGAAAATTTTTTAAAGTGTGACTGGTGGTTTAGTTTTAATGGTCTGGGGCATTTGGGTCAAAGAAGGTGTAGGTGAGTGCTGGGAGAGTGGGAAATTTGAGGCAGCTTGGCTCATTCTCATCAGTAACCTTGTTGGGAAATTGATAAAACATATGGTGGGATATTGCTAATGTACCAGTTATCCTATATAACTGAAGAATGAGGATTAAGGAATGATAAAACTAAGAAATTTGGAAATAAACTTTCACTATGATATATTGAATGCCTACAAGTGTAAGTATTTTTCCTATTGATATTACTAGTAGTTACAACGACCTGCTATAACTGCTCTTCCAAGTATCTATTTTAACAACCATATAAAAATAGTAATATAGTCATTGAATTTTCTTGGAGTATTCTTTCGTATTCTGCCTTAGTGATGACCAGCACTCTAGGAAAGCTGCCAGCTAGCAAAGCTAGTTGCCAGCAGCACTCAGCACTGCAACCAACAACCCTCGATTCAAGCTGTCAGCCAACAACTGAACATCCAACAACAATTTCAAATCTTGTGACTGGCATATTAAATATAAGAGATTGATATCAGTTAGTCAGGAAATTCGTATATGTCGGTGCATAAGTTTGATACATTTATGTTCCTGAAAATCAGAATATTTCTGTTATTATTGTTATATTTGAGATTTCTGTGGAAAATTTTTTTTTAAAGACCGTGAGAATTATTTTATCTGCTTACTAAGTGATGACCGACCATATCATTCACCCAATAATCCTCTCTCAAATAAAAAATGAAGAACAATTAGAGGATGATGAATAGACCTAGTTTTAGGGATGGTGAAGAATGATTGAACCAATGATGTTTCTTGTTTGAATTATGTTTTTTGTCCATTGCATAGTAGATATGATATATACTTTGTTTTACATTTTCATTCTTGTAAAAACAATTGCAAAAGTTGTATCAAAGATGTGTTTCAAGTTGAATGCAATATTATTAGTCCAAATTTATGTTATGAATTCTGAGGCTTGTCGAACTTGAGTTGTGAAGCTCGAAATCGGCGCAGATGTCACCCACCATAGGTGTAGGGAAAAGCATTGAAGTGGTATCATATCCATCGGGTTTCATAATGTGATTTGGAAACATTTTGAACTGATATGAATATAAGAAGAATAAGGTTGAAAATTTGAATGAATAGACCAGCAGTTGGAAAAACCAGGATGAATTCAACAGAACCTATTTCAACATTGCTGCATTCAACAAACCTAGCAGACCTGTTTTTAAGACGACAAGGACGAATTGCTCGATTTAGAGAAGCATTTGCTGATGTTGAGCACTTTTCTTACTTCCTCCATGAAGCAAAAGAAAAAGCAGCATAGTAAGAATAAACAAGAATTGAAGGTACCTCGAGACACTGTATTTGAGCTCAGTGACCTTTGAGACAACTTGTTTGGGAAGGTTTAGACACTCAGATATCAGAAAGATCATTTCATGCACCAGCATGCCTAGTATCATGAGCAGACCGATATTTAAATCCATGAGCTTCATAACACTATTGAGGTCCTCGGCGACCAGAACACAGTTCTACATGACCGGCCATATCTAGCACCTGCACGAGGTGATTGCCAATTATGAAGAAGAGGATCCCGAGGAGGACTCCAAAATAAAATCCAAAGGAGGATCTTATGGAGTTAGGATTGAGGAAAGTTATAGATTAGGTTTCTAGTGGTCGACTATAATAAAGATATTCAATCAATTTTCCTTTAGCATTATCCCAAAATTGATTGTATATTTTCTTTTTTCGAAATCAATAAAAGTTATTTGATCTATCCATTTATTTCATATTTGATTTTCGAAAAATTAAATGATTATTATTATTTATACTCTGTAATGGCCTTAGAAACTTGTTCTTTGGTAAGAAATGGGGAGAAGACTACCCAGAACTAATCTTAACTCACATTATGCAAACAACAACAAAAAGGATGATGATGAAGCTAATAGAAATCAAGACCACCACCACCAAAGTCAGCCCTCAGTCGTAACTCTATAGCCACTATTGTGGCTATGAATCTTCAAGGGATAGTGAACCCAAATGTTAATAAGTAACCGATGCCATTCTAGCTCAAAATGGTACTAAGCACCACTATGAGTCCCTCCGTCATGCCACAGACCCAAAATTTGATGGTAACTCCTATCCCGAGGTCGAGAAAACTGGATCAAGGAGATAGAAAAGCATCTCCAATTGCTCGAGGTTCCATAGGACCTCAAGCAGTTGGTTATTACACTTTTCTTCATGGACAAAGAGGCTAAATGGTGGGAAGGAATCTCACCATCTATGTTAGGAATAACACTATCACCTAGAATAGGTTCCGTGGGGCATTCCTGAAATATTACTTCCCAATGGTAGTTCGAATTCAAAAACTGTCAGAGTTTGAAAACTTGGTCCAAGCACGGGGCATGTCAGTAGGAGTACTCATCCAAGTTCCACTCAGTGGAAATTAATCCCCAACCATCATGGCGGAAGAAGTCTTGAAGATGCATCGCTTAAAAAAAATGTGTGAACAGTCGAATCAAATCAGCTCTCATTGTTATCGAGCTTAATAACTTTAATAAATTGATGGGAGAAGCCATCAGGTCTAAAAATGACATCAAGAGATGTGAGGACGAGAACAAACTCAAAATTCTTCATCATGGTCAACACCTACACTATGGCAAACACTTAAAACGGTCCAAGTATTCAGGCAACCAATCCATCACTGACCAAACCAAGGGACCTACCCCCTCTCAACTAATCAAAGATGGAGTCAAATGCCAAAATTGTGGGTTCACTCAAACTTTTGAATGTCATATGAACATTGGAGTTTGTTTCCATTGTGGAAATATAGACCACCATATTGTTCAGTGCCCATTCCAAGATTCAAGAAATGGTTCGACTGGTGGCACAACTCCTAACAAACCAAAAGAGAGCAAGACAAATGCTCGAGTTTATGCTTTTATGCAAGAAGAGGCTGACAATACAAACAAAGTGGTGGCAGGCACCATTCTTATCAACAATAGGCGTGATATATGATTGTGGTCCTACACATTCGTTTATAACTAAGAGATTTTCTAAGAACTTAGGAGTTAAGCCTTAGAATTTAGAAGAACCATATAGAATAGCAACTCCTACAAATCGAACTTTAGAAATTTTACTCTATATCGAGATGTCGATATATTGATAGTCTAAAGGGGGTATATTCAATGTAGGAGATTTATTGACTTTTAATGATTTTTGTAGATTTTAAAAGTCTAGATGTATTCAATTAAGACTTTTACATACTCTATAGAAGTCTAGTGGTATTCAAAATAGACTTTCACAGAGTTTTAAAAGGTCAAGTTGTCACGCCCCGAGGCCGGGGTTAGTCGACACCGACGTTATTCAACAATCACATAATTGCTAAACAACAAGCCTCGTAGTACAGTATAAACCAAAACCAGTTTATATCATAAATATACCATAAAAATAGAATCGTCTTTACAATAGTAACTCTGAAAACGATAAACATCTGCGGAAGCGTTCACAACTTGAAATTAAAACTCACAATAACATATTCTTAATTAAAATTCTTCATGCGTCCACTATCAGCCCAAAAACTGGTGTCTGATTCTTCTTTCTCTATTTCTTCTTCTGATTTATCTGGGGAGGGTATAGTAAGGGGTGAGTGATATGGTCGTCACTCAGTAAGCGGGGGCCGTTCCAGCAAAATATAAAAATATTTACACAATTTAAGAAAATAACACATAAACATATCATGTTTTTCATAACATATTATTATATTCATATCATAATAGCACTGCGATTCTTCCACATTCTATGGTTTACTGATATCAGTCCCTAAGTTTTAATCCTCTAAGGGGGCGAGGCCATAAAACGGTTCTATCCCACCGTGAAGGGCCATATGTTGGGATTCCCACCCATTTTCAGTGAATCCTCACAGTGCCAATACGTAAACGTACCAAAATTTCACAAAAACGTAGAGACAGAATGACGGTGCTCGACCGAATTTTTCGAAAACAAAAAAAGACATAACCGAAATTTAAGGATTTAAAACAAGCCCACTTACCTTAGACTAGAAGAAAACGTGAAGAATTCGAAAATCATAGAAGAATCATGCAACTGACACTTCGAAAACGCAGCAGCACATCGCCTGGAAAAAATCAGCCGTCTTGAAAAATTCTTTGCGCCTTATTGAACCGTTGAATCGGACTCAAATTTTACATTACGTCCAAACTTATATCAAATAAATTATGAACGGTGGAGATCGGGTTTGGAAGTCGTTTTAACCTGTTTTTGGATGAAAAACCGTAGGTATGCTGTTTCCCGTCTAGAATCTGAGCAGTTTTCTTGCAAAGGCTATAAACGAAAAACTAACCGTTGGCTTTGGCCGAAATTTGGATATGTTATTCGAAACATATGGAAGCACATTCTGAATGGTGGAGATCGGATTCCGAGTACACGAGAGAGATAAACGAATTTCTGAACTTGGACATAATTTTGTTGACTCGTGCAGAATTTTCGAAGAGGAATTTCGAAAATTGGGGATGAAAAACTCGAAATTTGATGTGTAAATTCTGAATGAGAGCGTCTCCTATTTATAGGGGGTGGCTGCTATCCTGATCGTGTATTATCCTCGCGTTTGAATTTTGAATCAAACTTTAAATTTAGGATAATTATCATTCTTTATCCGTTATCTTGGATAATATTTCGAAATCTAAATATTCATCCCTTGGATATTTCAAAATTTAGAGATCATATTATCCTCTGTTTAATCTCTATCCAGGTATATCAAATCTTAGATCTTTATCTGGTAAAAATCTTTCCAACTTTGAATTTATAACTCCAACTTTATCTGCTTATATCCAAATTTCTTATTTAATTCTTGGATTGTGATAGACTTATTTATTATCCCAAGTTCAAAATATATGCACAATATTATCTTAAATCTTGAGCTCCAAAAATATTGTGCACGATATAATTATCCACTCAACTTTAGATAAACTGTAAATCTTACATCTCAAATAAAATAATGAGATAGATACCCAAATATTGAATAATCCTAGCACACTTAAATTACAAAAAATATTATCACGATCACAAAATCTTGGGTTTTACATCTCTCCCTCCTTATGGGAAGTTTCGTCCTCGAAACTTGGGTTGGCTTGGTCTGAGAAGAAGTATGGGTATTGCTCGCGCAGTTTTCATTCTAGTTCCCAAGTGACTTCTCTTTCAATATGATTAGAAAAGCGTCTAAAATCCTAAACCATATCCCAGTGATTCTTGTTAGACATCTTAATAACTAAAGTGTTGACTAACTCATACTTTGAATTATATTTATAACATCATATTTTCTTATTATTACCTCAATTACTGCATCCAATAATATCACTTCTATTGAACCAGAATTATTAGAATCGTTGATTCTACAACAACTTACTGTAACCCAATAGTCGCACATCTCATAATCATAATTTGATGAACTAGTTTCTTATGAGAGAGGAAAACCCAAATAAAAACCTTTTGAATCCAAATGTAGCCCAATAATGTAACTCTAACTGAAATCCAAAAATTAATATCAACTTTTCCATTGAACATTTAATAGAAAGACTAGTCTCATAATCAATCCAATATAAATCCAAAAAATCATTTCTTAAATTTTATATCAACCACGTAATGCATAAGCTGGATCCCAATTATTATTGTTTCCTATCCCAATGCTTGTAGCAATGTAAAATTCCCAAAAGTCAAACTATAACCCAATATGATCAACCTAAAGTAAACCTCAAAAGTATTATCTTAAAAGATAAAGATCAACATTCCAATTGATCATTTCACATAAACTCTAATTTCAATTTTTTTTTTCTTTTTCTCATACTAAATCTTAATGTCCCATCAAGACCATCAAACTGATTTTTCTTAACGATTTCTCAAGGCACGATTGCCCTGATAGTGAGGCTAGAATCATCTTACCCATGTTTTTCAGACTTAAAGCGTCAGCTACCTCATTCGCCTTGCTTGAACTGTAGCTTATCGTTACGTCAAAATGATTCAATCCATCATCTCTTCCTCATGTTAAATTCTTTCCGCGTGAAAAATACTCGAGGCTCTGATGGTCAGTGAAGGTCTCACACTTGGCGTCGTAAAGGTAATGCCTCATATTCATTAATGCAAAAACTACTGCGGCTAACTCAAGGTCGCGGGTTGGTTAATTTTGCTTATACAGTTCCAATTGCCTTAATGCAAAGAAAATTACTCTTCTTTCTTGCATGAGCACATATCTTAGACCTTTCTTTGACGGATCTCTGTAATTGAAAAAAAAAAACCATTGCCTTCATCAGGCAGCACTACCACCATTGTGGTTGCAAGTTTTATCTTTAAGGTTTCAAAACTTTTCTCACATTCTTTGCTCCAATTGAATTTAGAGTTCTTTTGTGAGTTTTGTAAGTTGTATTGCTATTGAGGGAAGATCTTGGACAAATCCCCGATACTAGCTCGCCAATCCTAAGAAGCTCTGAATTTCTGTCATTGTCCTTGGTCTTGGTCATCCTGTGATTGCTTCTACTTTCTTAAGATTCGTAAATACTCATGCCTCACATATTATGTGACCTAAGAAAGTGACGTTCTGTAACCGAAACTCACCTTTATTGAACTGGAATACAATTCTTTCTCCATTAGCCTCTGAAGAGTGAGACGGAGATGTTCCTTGTGGTCTTCTTCACTTGGTGAGTGAATCAAGATCTCCTCGATGATCACCGCTAAAAAGTTTGCCAATGAATGACTTGAACGCCCTGTTCATTAGATCCATGAAGGCTGTCGACATGTTTGTCAAGCCAAAATGCATTACTGAGAAGTCATAATGCATGTATCTTTTTCGGAAGGCTGTTTTGATAATATCTTCAGCCCTGACCTTCAATTGGTAGTAGCATATTCTCAGGTCGAGCTTGGAAAATATTGTAGCTTATTTAGGTTGATCGAAAAGATCGTTTATCATTGGAAGAAGATATTTATTCTCGATTGTGATCTTATTGAGTTCTCTATAATCTATACACAATCTCCTACTTCTGTCCTCCTTATTCACAACCAGTACTGGAGTTCCTTATGGAGACATACTCGGTTGAATTGCTTCTTGTCTGGAAATTCTTGGAGTTGTTCTTTTAGCATCTAGAGTTCAGCTGGCGTCATTCGGTATGATGCTTTGGAATTGGTGCAACACCGAGAACTAGATAGATTTCGAACTCAAACTCGTGATCCGAGACTATCCCAGGTAATTCTTCCGAAAAAAACGTTCAAGAATCCCCGCACTATTGGTGTATCTTCTAACTTGAGCTCAATTTCTTCCTGCACTTTGTTCACCATTGCTAGGTAAATTTCTTTGCCCGATTTTATGGCTTTCCAAGTCGGAGAAGCAGAAAGAATGTATTTCTGTCTCTTGGCATTGCCATGATACCTGATTTCTTATTGGTTCGCGGTTTGGAGTTTGAAATTCTTACTCCGGCATTCTGCTATTGCACTGCTCTTAGATAACCATTCCATCCATATGATGACGTCGAAATCTACCAAGTGCTTTGAATCAAGTCGGCGCTGAATACATGCGAATAGATACTGATTTTATTCTATCTTTAAATTATCAGGATTACCATATCAAAACTTAAAACTCATATAAAATCTTGGAACATAACTCAATATCAATCTATAGCCTATTGATTTAAATCCCAAAAATTATAACTTAGTTGCCATAAAATAAAATCTTATTCAACTTGTACGAATGAAATTAATCCTCAATTAATTATTGTGCTAAATCTTACTTGCACTAAACCTTACTTTCCTCATGACCATGAGCTTAGAGAGCTCTAACACAAATTATTTTTATTGAATGTCTTTCTCCTTGAATCATTCTTAGTACTGTAACGAAAGTCAAAACTTATTATTCTCTATTTTCCTCAATATCCAGCAATATCTCATAACTTATTTTATTCACATAAGGTCGTAATCTACTAGTTATACCAAAATATATAATTTTCTAAACCAGAAGATATTGTCTCCCAACTCATTTATACAAGATAACCCAAAATCATACATATTTAAAGTTAACGCTTAGCATTCTTAAGAACCCAAATTAATGTTCACACATTTAACTATTGCCCAAAATCAACTTCTATATTGGAATATTCAAAACTTATTATATCTCTTATGTCAGATTTTCACAAACTAGTCTTTTTTTTCATAAATAATTTATTGTCCCCAAATCAAATATTTCATCTTAAGTCAGAAGTTTAAGTCAACTTATCTTAGATAGATACAATCCCAACAATATAGAACAATACTAATTATTTTCTTAATCCAATTCCATAACAATCCGATAAGCACTACAAGAAACGCGTTGAACGAGATTTTTTTGAGAAATTTTCCAAAAATGAAAAGTTTTGAGATAGACATATGGATTCGAAGAGTATGTCGAGAGGATTTCAGATCAGTTGACGGAACCAAATTCGGAGTTTCCTACGAAAAAAATCGAAGGACGTATGCTGGCGGGTTGACTCGCTGACTTGGCCGAGTTGACTCGCCGGAATATGGTCGGAGCAAAGGCGTATGACGGCGAAGGGGTAAGGGTCACGGAACCGGTGGTGGCACGGCCAAAATCGGTTGGAAAACTACCTAATTTGGCCGGAAACTCGCTCAACTCGCCCAACTCACTTGAAATTGGGCGTTTCCGATTGGCTCATCCGAACCCAAAATTGATGGTTGGGAAATGTTACCCATGGATCGTATATTGTTTGGGTAAAATTAATTGAAAATAAGAGTAGGATTGGTAGGGTAATTGGACGAAATAATTTTCGGGTTAGGGTTCATACGCCAAATTCGTAGATCTGAAATTCCGGTTTCACACGAACACGAAATCTGAAATTGTTTGAGGGCTTTTGTTCGTCTTGTCGAGACGGTTCTAGGAATGGTCGCCGATCGGAGAAACGATGCCGGAATCGGCCGGAATCGGCGAAGAACGCGGCGGCCCGCTAAGGGCCTGTTTGGCCGGAACTTTTTTTTTTTCCGAATTTTTTTTTTTTTTAAATCGATTTTTCCCACTCGGATTATGAACCTGGCGGCTCTGATACCACTTAAATGTCACGCCCCGAGGCCGGGGTTAGTCGACACCGACGTTATTCAACAATCACATAATTGCTAAACAACAAGCCTCGTAGTACAGTATAAACCAAAACCAGTTTATATCATAAATATACCATAAAAATAGAATCGTCTTTACAATAGTAACTCTGAAAACGATAAACATCTGCGGAAGCGTTCACAACTTGAATTAAAACTCACAATAACATATTCTTAATTAAAATTCTTCATGCGTCCACTATCAGCCCAAAAACTGGTGTCTGATTCTTCTTTCTCTATTTCTTCTTCTGATTTATCTGGGGAGGGTAGAGTAAGGGGTGAGTGATATGGTCGTCACTCAGTAAGCGGGGGCCGTTCGAGCACAACATAAAAATATTTACACAATTTTCGAAAATAACACATAAACATATCATGTTTTTCATAACATATTATTATATTCATATCATAATAGCACTGCGATTCTTCCACATTCTATGGTTTACTGATATCAGTCCCTAAATTTTAATCCTCTAAGGGGGCGAGGCCATAAAACGGTTCTATCCCACCGTGAAGGGCCATATGTTGGGATTCCCACCCATTTTCAGTGAATCCTCACAGTGCCAACACGTAAACGTACCAAAATTTCACAAAAACGTAGAGACAGAATGACGGTGCTCGACCGAATTTTTCGAAAACAAAAAAAGACATAACCGAAATTTAAGAATTTAAAACAAGCCTACTTACCTTAGACTAGAAGAAAACGTGAAGAATTCGAAAATCATAGAAGAATCATGCAACTGACACTTCGAAAACGCAGCAGCACATCGCCTGGAAAAATCATCCGTCTTGAAAAATTCTTTGCGCCTTATTGAACCGTTGGATCGGACTCAAATTTTACAGTACGTCCAAATTATATCAAATAAATTATGAACGGTGGAGATCGGGTTTGGAAGTCGTTTTAACCTGTTTTTGGATGAAAAACTGTAGGTATGCTGTTTCCCGCCTAGAATCTGAGCAGTTTTCTTGCAAAGGCTATAAACGAAAAACTAACCGTTGGATTTGGCCGAAATTTGGATATGTTATTCGAAACATATGGAAGCACATTCTGAACGGTGGAGATCGGATTCCGAGTACCCGGGAGAGAGAAACGAATTTCTGAACTTGGACATAATGTTGTTGACTCGTGCAGAATTTTCGAAGAGGAATTTCGAAAATTGGGGATGAAAAACTCGAAATTTGATGTGTAAATTCTGAATGAGAGCGTCTCCTATTTATAGGGGGTGGCTGCTATCCTGATCGTGTATTATCCTCGCGCTTGAATTTTGAATCAAACTTTAAATTTAGGATAATTATCATTCTTTATCCGTTATCTTGGATAATATTTCGAAATCTAAATATACATCCCTTGGATATTTCAAAATTTAGAGATCATATTATCCTCTGTTTAATCTCTATCCAGGTATATCAAATCTTAGATCTTTATCTGGTAAAAATCTTTCCAACTTTGAATTTATAACTCCAACTTTATCTGCTTATATCCAAATTTCTTATTTAATTCTTGGATTGTGATAGACTTATTTATTATCTCAAGATCAAAATATATGCACAATATTATCTTAAATCTTTAGCTCCAAAAATATTGTGCACGATATAATTATCCACTCAACTTTAGAAAAACTGTAAATCTTACATCTCAAATAAAATAATGAGATAGATACCCAAATATTGAATAATCCTAGCACACTTAAATTACAAAAAATATTATCACGATCACAAAATCTTGGGTTTTACACAAGTGGGTTTCAACATTAACTTTTAAAAACTCTATAAAAGTCTATAGGTATTCAAAATTTCAATAGACTTTTAATAACTTCATGGAATTCATTAACATACAAATATTAAAGCATAAGGTACAACTATAAATTATCAAAAATATTATTTGGTTCAACCCAAAGATTTGGATTGATTTTTAAAACTTCTAAATCATACACAAGCTATTTATTTCTCTCTCTGTCGTTTCACATCACCTCTCTTCTTATATTTTCTCCTCTCATCTATCTCTATCACTTTCTCAAATTTTTAAGTGTATCTCTATATATATTTTCATCTTTCCTTTTCAAATTTTTCATTTTTTGGCTGATTGTTCATTTAATAATTTTTTATTTTAATATTATAAGAAATTTTGAATTCTAGAATTGATTTTGTGATCTTTAATTTATTATTTATTCAAATTAATGTAATATTCAATAATAATAAAAGATGATCCAAAAAATGTCGCTTAATTCTTAATAATTGAATAGACTCGCAACAACCATGATTTTTTAATTTTTTTAGCATTTTCAATTAATATGTAAGTTATGATATTTTTATACAAAATTATATCCACATAATGCTAAATAATATTCTTTTCACATGTATATTATCAATTCAAAAACAAAGTTACAGATTTATCAATTGATGTATTTTAAAAAAACATACGAACATGCATACAAACCCACATATATACACATGTAAGGATTAAATGATTTAACTTTTAAATAAGTAAATTTATTTATTAATATAAATATTAAAAAACTATTTCAAACCGAATATGTTATATATGTCAATTAATTATTGGTTCAAAGAAATTAATAAAAAATAATATGTTATAATTAAGTACAAAATTTATAAAATTCTAAAAAAAAATTAATAATTCACAAAAGTCTATAAAAATCTTGCAAAAAAGTCTACATGAATCCACATAAATCTGTTTATAAATCTGTGAGATTCTGTAAAAGTTAATAAAAATATATCAAATCCATAAAAATCTATCATTTGAAAAAGTCATTAAAAGTCATCAAAACTCTGAATTGAATACACCTTTATAAGAAGCTTCTCGATCACATTTTTTGTCCATTGACATTCCATGATCATTTCTACCTTTGCATGATCGTTTCCACCTTTGCAGGGTCGACTGACATACCTCCTACAAAGATGATGTGACATAGAAATGTCACACAATTGAGCCAAAATTTGTATTTCTTGAACATGACATAAAGCTCTTTCTCCCTTAAATTCTGGAGAGTAACCCGAAGTGATCTTTGTGTTCTTCTTTGCTCGGGAAGTAGATGAGGATATCGTCAATAAAGACTACCATGAACTTGAAATGGATTGAATACCCAATTTATAAGGTTCATGAATGTTGCAGGGACAATCGTTAAGCTAAATGACATCATTGTGAGCTCGTAATGTTCATATCCCGTTCTGAAGAAAGTTTCACGAACATCTCCTGGATTAATCTTTAGTTGATGATGACATGACCTCAAGTCAAGCTTTGAAAATACTTTGGATCCTTTTAGTTAGTCTAAGATATAATCGATTCTTGAGAGTGAATACTTGTTCTTGATTGTGATATTGTTTATATATTAGTCGATACACAATCCCATGCTCTCATCTTTCTTGTTCGATACACAGCCTATTGTTCTCATCTTTCTTCTTCATAAATAAGACAGGTGCTCCCCACGGAGATACACTTGGTCGAATATGCTTCTTTTCTAGTAGTTCTTAAATTTGTTCTTTGAGTTAATCTGGTGCCGTTCTATAGATGTGGTACTTTTGAAACAGGGTTTGCAATTGGCATTAGGTTGACCTATGAGTTCAGGGAAATATATGTCTATCTGTTTGTGATGTCACATATCC
Organism: Primulina huaijiensis; assembly: GCF_012295235.1. Classification (NCBI taxonomy): domain Eukaryota; kingdom Viridiplantae; phylum Streptophyta; class Magnoliopsida; order Lamiales; family Gesneriaceae; genus Primulina; species Primulina huaijiensis. The sequence continues at coordinate 15,270,668 of NC_133311.1, read as the reverse complement.
TTTAGATATCAGTATTATCATTTCTGTACCATCAGCACTATCACCAACAGAGATAATATTACCAATTAACATCTGATGTCAACTTCTGAAAAAGTCATTCGTCCGAGTACTAATAACATTTATATATGTTTATTTAATCCAACAATAATTAAAATTGGTGGGGTTCAATATATGAGAGCTCAATTTTCCCCAATCGCATTCCAAAACTCAACCCATTTAACAAAATAATAAGAAGAAAAGAAAAAACGGAGAAGCTCATTTACCATTCCTGTCTGCTCTCTTTCTCAGTTTCTTCTTCCACGATCGATGTCCCTTGTCGCCGAAAAGCTAGTCACCGTAGCCTGTAACTGCTATACCAACTGGCCTATCAACCGATTGAAGCTAGAAAAATGAGAACCGAGCTCGGTCTCTCGCCGCTGCTCGAATTTTTGTCTGGATTTTCTAACTTATTCTCGTTTTTCTTTTGTTCTTTACAGCTTGAGAAGCTTGTTTCCAGCCACTAATCGTAACCTAAGAATCAATTGAAGGTATACCCAGATTCTAGGGTTTCTATTTTTATTATGGGTTCGATTTTTTTTGGTTAAATCATTGATATTTATTATGTTGTTGATGGTAGGTGATTCATTGAGCAGATCGGAGGTATTGACTGAATTTTTCGGAATTTATTTAGATTGGGTATTTCGATTTTTTAGGAGTTAAATCAATTGAATTTGGTTGTTCCCATGCTTTAGAATTTTTAAAGTGAAGTTTGGAAACTTTAGTTTGATATTTGAAACTAGTTTCGGTAATTTGGGGATTTTTTAAGTATATTGTCGGAGTATGAAATTTTGTGGTGATTGGATCGCCCCAAGTATAGTTGTAGCCATGTTTCTCAATGTAACGGGGGAATAGACAAACTGTAGAAATGTAGTTCAGGGGGTGATTCGTTGTTAATGCTTACAAAACTTTGCTCGTGACATATACCCCTTGGAAAGAAAAATATTAGCTCGGTCTTTCCTTCACCAAATTTGTATTATAAGGCGCATAATATGGCTAGAGAACTAACAATACTCAATGAATTTCCATGTCATTTATATTGACTAGCCACGTTTTGTTCTAGGATCATAAGACAACAGAAACAGGATGGTTAGAGCCTATTCTCAAGAACACACTTACAAGCACCCATGGGAGCGAGTAACTGCTGCATCATGGCGCAAATTTGCGGATCCTGAGAACAAGCGTACCCTATCTCACATCCTTGAGGTTGACACCTTGAATCACAAGCTTGAGCCTAGCACTGGAAAACTTTACACGACTCGTGCTCTTACAATTCACGCGCCAGGACCATGGTTTGTTCGTAAAGTCATTGGCCAAGACATCTGCCATTGTGTTGAATCATCTGTTGTTGATGGGAAAGCTCGGTCTATGCAACTTGCTACACGTAACATTAGTCTCCAAAAGTTCATCGAAGTTGAGGAAAAGATAAGATATGAACCTCACCCTGAAAATCCAAACGGATGGACGATATGCAGGCAAGAAACTAGCATACGCATAAAACCCTTGTCAGCATTGGCTTCGATGGCTGAGAAAATAGAGCAAAAATGTGTGGAGAAGTTTCAGCAAAATAGTGCCAAGGGTAGAGAAGTTATGGAAAGGATGTGCATGTATCTTGAAGCTGAATCCAGTGGAATGTCTGTCTGATTTTATGGTTCTTATTTAACTTGGGCTCTTCCGGTTTTATTATCAGGTCTGAGTAAGCCAGGATTTCACAAATTTACAGAAAACTGTAACAGAATGGTTCTCCCTTTAGACTTGGTCATCTTTTTGTAATAATAGGATTATGTAACGCACTTTGATTAACTTGGCCTATATTTGTGTTACAAATTATGGTCGATTCGATGCTAACTCTAGGGGAGTGTCCCGGGATAGCTTCGAATGAAAAGACATGATTATGCTACACTTAGGGTAGTATCAAATGAATAAGCCCATCCACTAAACTAGCTCATCCAATTATTGGTTATAAATTNATGTGCTTGAGTATATATAGTTTGGAACAATTAAGTAATGGAGAATTTAAATGGAAATTGGATAATATTTTATAGCCGAACAAATACAGTGTGGTGGGGAAGAACTCGAATTATAAATATGAAATAAATTTATAATTTTGTGTTTTGTGAGAGCTAAAAATAGGCTATTCGATTGTGGCGATATAATTTTTCAAACTACTAAAAAAATATACTGTTCCAATCAATTTTTTTTTTTTTTTTTTTTCAACTATTCTTCAAAACAAAGTTCAATCAGTAAAACATAATTCAACGTGAACGATGACATGATAAAACTTAGTCTTTTCAGGATGGTATTAAAAAAAAAAAACTCACAAATATTAAGTGACTAATGGGATAAATATTGGGGACATCTACTTCCATTGATTTTTTTATCAATAAATTTCTTACTTCAAAATCTAAGCACCCACCCTGCGATATAAAATCCTGGTTCCGTCCTTAAAAGAACTGATTAATAATCCAAACTGATACACGTTTCATACCTTCTCTTAAAGGTTGAATCAAATGGCAGATTTTAGTATCTTGGGATCAGCTAGCGGCAATACTTGTTTTAATTTTCAGTGTATTTTGAGATATTGTTTTCTAGATACGGGTCATTAATGGAGGTTATGTCGCAAACATGATTACACACTAATGCATCAGCACACGCGTGTGAGTGTGATTGTGAAGTCTTTTTATAATTAGTTTGATTTATATTAAATATGTATAATATAATAATAATTGTAAAAAGTAATGAAATGTCATATTACAATTGAATTTATTATATTTACATGGGATCAATCCATAATTATAAATTTTAATTAGTGAATAAATGTAATTTGAAAGGCAAAAACTTGTGAAAAACAGTCTCACGGGTCGTATTTTGTGAGACGGGTCTCTTATTTGGGTCATCCATGAAAAAGTATTACTTTTTATGCTAAGAGTATTATTTTTTATTGTGAATATCGGTAGGATTGACCCTCAGATAAAAATTTATGAGACCGTCTCATANTGCTAAGAGTATTATTTTTTTATTGTGAATATCGGTAGGGTTGACCTTCAGATAAAAATTTGTGAAACCGTAGAGACCTACAAAATTTGAAATGATGAAAATAAAAAATGAAAAATGAAAGAAAAACAAACAAAAAAATGATGGTCATGACATTATTTTTTTGTCTCTATCGTGCTTACACTTAATATCAGTAATAGATTTGTTAATATTTTCTGAATAATTTTTTTTGTTTTAGATATTTTTGTTGGATTTGTGATGTATAACATATGTTATTATATCACTTACATTTAAGTTATATTTAGATTGATGAATTTGGAGTTAAAGATTTCAAATCCATAANATTTTTTTTTTTTTTTTTGAATCATCACGATGGATTTGAAATTAATCTAAATATAAAATTATTTCAAATATTCTCTTAAATCCAAATCCTCTGATCCAAACAATAAAATAAAGAGTCTTGAAGACTAGACGAGAAGTGACTGGGCGTATTGTATGCGTCAATTGCCATTGATTTTGGGGTGAATGACAAAGAATGATTAATTTGTTATATTTCTTTTATCACATGTTTAGAGTGCATGTTTAATTTTAATAAAACACATTTTATAAATATTTAAGTATTTATCCAACCATTCTAACATCTATATGAAGGCGATATTTTGATAATTGCAAAGCAATACACAAAATTAAATTATTATTTTAAAATCATATTAATAACCATATATTTTGTCATATTATATCTTTTATCTTTATTTTTCATATATTATATCTTTAACATTTATTTTTTAGTTTTTATCTTTTACTTATCTTATCATACACATCAAACGATTTTTTTTATGAGATATGACAATCGATCTCACGAGATGAAGTAAAATATAATAATCAAATATATGATATTAGAAGATAAAATAAAGAATCCGGTTTAAATGCAAGACTTAGATTTCACTATTAAAGTGAGAAATAATTAAATCGACGAGAGGTAACAGCCGAAGCTTTAAAACAAATTAAATATGATTTACAAACTGGCTTCATGGATGCGATCATGAGTTTATCTGGGAACAGATACCATTCGGACAAGATATCCTTAACAAGTAAAATGACATATACAAACCAAACCGAAAAGACAAGGATAAAAAAAAACATGGAACCTGGAGCCAACAAACAAGTGGGACGGATGCAATTCTTCATCCCGCATGTCGATTGACAATGCTTCAAGTAGATTTTTTTGGAATGAACACCACCACCATAATTGGGCACTCTATATCTTGTCTAGCTTTTCTGCCTTGATTATCGGGTTGGCCTTGGCTATTGCATCTTGAGCTTCAGTCCGGTAATCAAATGGGCACTCATGTTTATCAGAATAGCGGTGTAATCCACAGAAAACATTACCGCAGCGACAATTGAAGCCAGTTAAACCAACCCGCTTCTTGCAAGCGCCACATCTACTAGGGCCCTCCTTTACTGAGTTTGACGCATTGATAGAAGGCTCTGTGATTGTTTTAACTTCAATTAAATCAGTTTGTGCAACTGCAGATTCGGCAACAGTACTTCCCTTCTCATTGTCACTCGACGTTCCAGTAACAATATCCTTGAGCGATGATGCAGCAATTTTAGCTTGTTCTTGTTTCAATATCTGGTCCTTGTAGCACTTGGAACACATGTTCATGTTCCCGGCACTTCCAAAGAAACCACAGTTGTTAACACACAAAATAGGACCCTCAAGAGGGGGTTGAAATCCAGTTTCATCATGCTCCATGTGGCAGCTTCTGCTTGACCAAATTTGAAGCGAATGATAACAATATGATTTCATTTGTGTGTCGACTTTAAAAACAAACTCATGGTAAAGATTTTTCAGGAAGGAATCTAAGATAAACTCTCCTCTCAAAAAAACCAAGAAAAGATCGAGGCAATATCCATCACAGATGCCTTACCAATCAGAAAAACAACGTTGAGGAATCCTCAACAATTTATGGAAAAGAATATTCTAACTGGAACTCTCAATTCATTCCAGACCGTGTTCCTATCTCATGTAGTCATGTTCCTCGTGTCTAGATAAATGCATTTGGTCATTAAAAACATGTTAATCATCTATACTCGTGGAAAAACTAGTGCTATTAAACTAAATACATGAAATATGACATTAGACCACCATGTGGGGCAGTAGATCTGATGTACTGGAGAAAGCATCACTAACAAGGTACGTAAAACCAAGAACTCAGAGAGATTGTCAAACAACACACATATAACTCTGAAAGATAACCTTAGGGAATCCTCAATTTGACAAAGAAATACACAAATTCAACAACAGATGGAAAAGAATATTCCCCTTTTATTTCTCTCCTATAAACAAAGCATTAGCAACAAAGTTACAGAAGATCAAGCACAACTCAGGGCAATTTCCATTGCACATACCTTATCAATCAAGAAAAGTAACCCTAAGGAATCCTCCAATTGACAGACAAAACACCCAAGTTCAACAAACACGTGGCAAATAATATTCCAATTCAATCTATAGTAAATCAAGAAGTATCAGTAAAACTGACACGACACAGGGAACAGTGAACAGCACGTTTTCATCACACACGCCTTATAAATCAGGAAAAAAAATTAACTATCAATACTGAAAGGAAAACCAGTTGTCAGACTTAGCAATTCAGCATCAAAGTCCAGTAAAGCATTCAATAACATTTTTCGAGCCACTTTCTCCAACATATATATACATATAGGTAAATGTTTGAGCAACGAAGTTCCAAACATAACAACGCCCATGATTCGAACTTGTGACCTCATACCATGTTAAAAATCACAGAACATCACAAGCAAGATTGACTAACGTCCACACAACAATAAATTAAAGTTTCGCCAATAGAATCCACGGTATCTATAACAAATTTCAACAACTTCCGAGTGAAAATCCACGGAAATATTAAAAAACAACAATCAATCTCTATGCATTCTGCGGAATATTTGACTAAATTGATATAATTAAATTAAAAGGTAAAATCCTAACCAAAAACCTTCAAAAGACACGATTTTTCTTAATATTTTGAACAAAAAAGCAGAGCCCAGTTCCCAAAATGACCAAATACTTGCACAAGATATAAACTCCGTAAGCTACGATTTGCCTTTTGTTCTTGACTCAAAATAAACTACCCATCTCGTAAAAATTAAGCACATGTTCATTCCTATACGATAGATCCAGCGTCCAAACCGAGAAAGCACAATCAGAATCAGAAAAAAATAGACGAGAACAGAACAAGAAGTAAAAGAAACTGACCGTCGAAACGAGAGATCGGGGATGATTTCTAAAGCTTAAGCTCTGATTTGCTCTTCTCGATGAATCAATCGACATTTCATTGATTGAAATGAATTCTGTGGAATAATATAAATTTAGCTTTTTGATTAATTGCGTTGTTTGCGTCCAATTCGTGGGAAATGATGCCTCGCTTTCTTGGAACTTTTTGCCCACGGGTCAACCTTCCTGATTGGGAACTCGTTTTTATTATATCTCACGATTTCTAAAATTATAGTATGTAAAAGACAATTTACTTTTAGATTTACAAGTCACTGAGTTTTAGATTTACACAAAAACTCTAGACGATCTCACGGATCAATTTCGTGAGTCGAATCTCTTATATGGGTCATCCATGAAAAAATATAATTTTTTATGCTAAAAATATTACTTTTTATTGTGAATATCGGTATGATTGATCTGTATCACAGATAAATATTCGTGAGATCGTGTCACAAGAATCATGTTCTTAGATTTAAAGCCTAAAAATTACTCGACTAATAATCATGAAAGATTATTTAAGGAATACAAAACAATATTTGGAGTAAAAATAACACCACCATTGCGGAAAAAATTTCACTAAAAAATACTTTATACATAAGGATTTGTCAAGTCATAAATTTTGCCAAAACCCTAACCCACCTCCGATCTGCCGCCGCCGACATCCTCCACCGCATACCGTGTCTTGTATTCCTTTCTACACTCTTCATGATTCGATTTATTGGATAAGGTACTCCAAATTCGCTGGTTGTAACTTCTCTCTCATCGGTTTTCGTCCAAGCTGGTCGCTTCATCTTGCCGTGGGTCTCCTCTATCCAATTCTCATCTTTGTTTCTTTCCCCTGTATTTGAGATTCTTTTCACAGTTCATTGCTTGTTTGAAGTTGTTAAATTTATGGTCTGGGTATCTGTTTCCTTTTTTCTTCTCATTTTCTCTTTATTATCTAAGATCGATGTACCGTATGCTGTACATTTCACTTCGTTTTTTTTATTTGCTTTACCTTTTCTTATTCTGTTTTTTTCACAAATATGCTAGAGAGCTCGTTCGGATCGTTTTAAGTTGGAGCTCGATAGGATGGGGTGAAGCCAGAGATCGAGCCTGAAACTTTCAAGAGTTTGAAATCAAAACCAAATTCAGAACCAGCTCGATCCTGTTCGGAAGTGATTCAAGCTTGAACTCCTGCCAGAAAATTTTGTTAGGATTTGGCTCAATTCAATTCATTTGCACCTGTGAGAAGGATCCAGCAATTTCAGAGCTGATAAAAAGCTTGTGACTTGTATGAACTGTTATTTGTGATGCCTACTTGTATCATTTTCACTCCCTAAATCTGTGAGTATTGATCAATACTGTTGTGTTGTGTCATCCTTCTTAGTGTATTCGAGCAAAATGGCAAATCCACAAAATGTAGAGCTGGAGGCAGCCAAATTTCTACATAAACTTATTCAAGAATCCGAAGACGAGCCTACCAAATTGGCTACAAAGCTTTATGTGGTATGCATGATTTCTTTTTCCTCGGATATTGTTGGTTTGTTCTATTAATTTCTAGCTTCTAATGCTTGCCTCTCACGAGTATTTATTCTTGTCTTATTTGGGCACAAAGATTTTGCAACACATGAAATCAAGTGGGAAAGAAAATTCAATGCCATATCAAGTTATATCCAGGTAAAACTTATCCACAGCAATATTTGGACCCACAGTAATATTTGGACGAGCTTTAGTTTGTTACATTTCGATTCAACCAGTTTTTCCTACTTAACTACTAATAACCCGTTATCGATTTTTCTTTCCATTTCAATTTCTTGTGGAAAATAAACTTGGCGAGGAAGTTTAAGAATTTTCAAGATGCTGTAAAGGAGTACTTTAGTTAGTTATTTTGGCCCAATGATATCTTAGCGCATAAATTATAGGAGATTTAAATTTAGAAATTTTGATCTCAAGTCCATTTCATGTTTTATATTTTGTTTTCGTGTTCTCAAATCTCAATGTCTGATTCTTTTTTAAGGATCTGGAAATGAAGTATGGGCTACGATGTCATTCATTTTTAATTTAGAAGTTTGTCATGTGGGGCCATGCTGCATTAAAGTTAAAAATGCTTTGCAGAGATTTACTGTTTCATATTGGATCCTTTTAATTATGCTACTGTCCAATGCCAGTTTTTTCTCGTTGTCTACCTTTTTTGTATAATTTTCTCGTTTTGTTTTACTGTATGAAGAGCCATGGAAACCGTTATCAAACAACACAATCTTGACATTGAAACTTTAATGTCATCGCGCCTTCCTTTGCCTGCGGGAACACAAATTGGAGATTCTGCATCCTTGCAGATAGCTGGTGAAATATCTCTATATTTCAAAGGCACTTTTAAGGACATGGTAATTCAACTTTATAATGGATGCATTTTATTGCAGGCTCTTCTCAGCATGTTGGAGTGACGAAGGAATCTAATTCCAGTTTTGCTGGAAATGATACGGGCACATCTGAGGCCTATGCTTCAACAAGGTTACTTGCTGATACTGGTAGTAGTGCACATGGTTTATATCAAGGAGCAGCAGCACATTTAAGTGGTAATTTTAGAACACTTGATCTTGATTATGAATGTTGCTCAGATTTAATAGCTTATAAAGGTTTTATACTCCGTACAAAGGATATCAATACATTACAGTCAAAGAAAAGGAAAAAAGGTGGGTGAGGTCTGAGAGCTGACCTTTAATGCAGTTGAGGCATCAGCTATTGAGAAAATGTTTGAATTTTGTCATGTGACCGCTAGAAGGATCAAGTTATGTGACATTGGAGCGGTGTGTCGTTAAGATCTTGAAGACCTCTTGATTTTTTGGTTTTTCTATCTTGCTTGTCTATTTTGCAAGGTTCTAAAATTCGCTAGGCGCCGCCTAGGCGGGGACTAGGCACCGTTAATCGGATTCTACGGAATCAAAACATAATAAATCACATACTAGAACTTCAACACAATAACATCAAATTTAAAATACGTTCAAAATATTCTGAAGATAGTCTGATGTGTCATCTCAATAAAATAAGAAAGAATTCAGATTTCTTCTAAAATTCACAATGAAATAGTCTAATGTGTCATCACAAATTTACTCCACTTCTTCTTCTCCGATATTTTCAACAACTTGTTCTTCATCAGACACAAAATCAATATCATCATTGTGATCATCATCTTCTTCTTCAGATTCAAAATCATCCTCGTGAAGTTCTCTAACTCCAGAGCTTCTTCGGGGTTGTAGATTTCCATCTGCCCCAGTTGCTTCATCAACTAATTGCCAAGTGAGCCCCGAACCTGGTTCAACTTCATTTTCTTTCCCACCATCCACAATCCAACCTTGTTCATTTGAAGCATCTTTTTCAAGAAAGACGTCGACGTTCCTTTCTTTCTCCCTTTTTTGCTTGTTAAACAATCTAGCATTAAATTGGACAAATACTATATTGTTCAACCTATTGACATCCAACCTATTTCTTTTCTTTGTATGAATCTAAAAAAAATCGAGAGAGTAATTAGTATAGTTATGAATGTGAACATACACTTTAAAAATTATTAATAAATTATTTTAATTAAAGTTTAAACTTATTTCTTCAAATGCACTCCAATTTCTCACATCCAGATGAACTTTTAGTTAATGAAAGAATCCTCAATGTCACTCTTACCAAGTTGAGTGTGTGAGCACCGTAGGTACTCCACCATGTACATGGATCAAATGTATCGTCATTTTTTTAACAAGCTTTTGCAGCCAATGCTTTCCCAAATAACCCAGTCTTACCTCTATATTTTGTAAATTCCTTGTTAATAATTGTATCTTGCACTTCAAACTCATCGGCATGCAAAACTTCCATGATTCAAAAAATCCCTACCGTAACCTCTCCATAAAGAGCAATAGAACTATATTTGTAGTAGAAGTAGGGATTCAACAAAAAGGTTGTGGTATGCAATGATGTATCAAGTCTATCCTTCATTTTTGACTCAATAATCACTCTGATAGGTTGATAATTTGATTCGACATAGTTCAGGGCCACCTTGATATCTTCTTTAGCTCGAAGAGGCTCCCCATATAGAAACCCCATGTATGGCTTTCTATCTCCGTCAACCAATCGGATAACTCTTACCAAAGGAGCAAATATTTTCAAACAAAGTGTCACACTATTCCAAAAACTCATGCTCATCATAGTAGAGTAAGCCAATTTCTCTTTGTTTGTCTTTGACCATTTACAGCTCTCCCACATATCACTTATCCCTTAAACTAGATTTTTTCTCAATCAAACTTTGCAATGTGAGGAAGTTTGATGCAAACCTGGTAACTCCTGGCCAGACTATGTCTCTTTTCTTCGTAAAACTTCTCATCAATGACAAAGTCTTATAGTGAGCATAAATGAAAATTGTAAAAGACTTGGCTTGGTTGATAATCTTTTTAAATCTTGGAAGCTTGCCAATACTTTCAAGCATGAGATTAATAGTATGAGTTGCACATGAAGTCCAAAAAATCCCAGGCCAATTTTCTTTCATCAATTTAGTCGCAGACATATTGTTGGTGGTATTGTCTGTTACTATCTGAACAACATTATGAGCTCCTACTTGTTTAACACACTTGTCAACATACTCAAAAATAAGTCCAGTTGTATGTGCCTCGTCTGAAGACTCTTTAGACTCTAAAAATACAGTACCCTCCTTGCAATTAACACACAAATTTAATATGCTTCTTCTTTTTTATATCACTCTCCATGCATTTGTCATAATCGAGCACCCATTTTTTGCCCATTCTTCTCAGTGCTTCTTCAACAGTTGCTTTGTTCTTTCAACTTCAGCTTTCAAAAGTGGCTCTCTAAGTTGATATTGAGTTGGAGGCTTGAACCCTGACCCAAATTGACCTACTGCCTCTATTAGTTGCTTGAAGCTATCATTATCAAGAGCATTGAATGGGATTCCATTTTCATAAGTCCATCTCCCAACATATTGTTGAACTTGTTGCGTTCTCTTTTTGAAAAGAGCCTCATTTATATTTTTTTGGTGAAACACTTTACTCCCAAAGAAGTGACTTGGACAAAAAGAAACGAAGTGGCTTAGACAAATCTTTTTTGTCGATAACCTCAGACCAATCAATCGAATATTGATTAATACGTAATCGATCGAACACTATTTGAAAACGGCTCTTCTGCTCAGAAACGAAATGTTCCAAATCTTCCTGGAAATTCTTGCTCCCATTGGACCATTTGTATCTATATGCATCAGGATCCCCATTCATGGATCTCTCGGTTCGCGAAATCAAGATAAGAGGATCGAACCATTTCTTCTGACTCTTTTTCAAATTCGATAAAGGTTGGTTGATCGTATATTTCATTATAGTTCTATGATTCAGAGTATCCTTTCCTATTTGATCCATTTGAATTCCATATTCGAAGTTGCGATCGGATTTATTCATTAAAAAGACTCGATTCAATATATTTCTTATGTACCCATAGGTACTATATTGGATTTGAATCAGATTTCGGATCAATCTATATTGATTGACTGCCTCCATTATGTTGTTGCTAGCAATTGAACTCACATTTTCTGGAGAAATCATCTATGCATATCTATCCATGGGGCCAAGTAGATGAGATTTTTTTAATTTCATCTATTCCTTGAATTTAAGCATCTTCTTCTTCGTCTAGAGAAATATTCACCTCTGCTCTACAACTTTCTTTTTCCAGTATTTTGTTATTCTTTTTGTTCCTCCCTTCTAAAATAGCATGTTTACACTTATTACGATCTTCTTGAGATGCATTTCGACAACCAAATACATTTCCAGGTATATTTCCTATGTGCTCCTTGATTCTATACAGTCCACCGGACATCATGTTCCCACACAACTTACATTTAACTTTGTCGAGGTTCTTAGGATCAATCAACATACCAAACTCTCATCCAATGTCTTTTGACTTTCTCTTAAGAATCCCAGATTCAGACTGAGTTACGGATGCAGTCGACGAATGATTGCTTGCCATTGTTACGCTCCAAACCTTGCTGAATACAAAACACTTAAACCTTTTCAGCAATAGACCTGCACCAATAATAGGATATGTAACAACAATAAACCCTTTTCAACAATAGACTAAAGATTATGTAACATCACACAAACAAATGATAGTACCAGAAACCTGCAAGTGTCTATATCAACATATTAATAAGAAAGTGTAAAGCATTGTTCACTTAAGTTGATTGATAAGAAACCTGCATTACAGATCAACAGATTATGTAACACCACACAAACAAATGATAGTACCAGAAAGCTCAAACAATGCACGGCCACATATATATCTTGATGCAGTGTCTACTGTCTATACAACACATTTTTTAAAGAAGAAAAATTACAATGTTCCAATAAAAAACTCAAAACTCGTGTAAGAAAGTTAATAAAAAAACTCAAAACTCAAAAGACCAAATTTTGTCTCTACGAATAAAAAAGAAAACTTTGGCCAATAATCAGGGAGAAAAAATATGTGCAAGAAAGTGAGAAGAAAGAATAACTTGAGCCTTTGGAACGAGATGGAGTCCTGGAACGAGAAGGAGTTTCTCTGTTTCTGGAACGAGGAGTAGTCCTGGCCGAGAAGGAGCCTCTGGAAAATAACGAGAAAGAAAGAAACACAGCAGCCCAGAAAGAAAAGCAGCAGACCTAGTGAGCCCAAATTTTAATTTTTTATATGGGCTTCTTAGCGGATCATTAAATTTTAGAACCCAAATTTTTTTTAAAAAAAATCAGGCCCACATAGGAGCCCAGCCTCCGCCTAGGTGCGCTCAGGCCCGCCCAGGTCCGCCTAGCGCCTCGGTGCGGCTGGCTTCCGCCTAGTGCCTAGGTGGCCGCCGCAATTTAGAACATTGCTATTTTGATTGAATGGAAATGTTTAGAGGCTTGCTCAGGAGAACCCCACAACCCCATATGAAATGAATTTGAGAAGAAACAAAAGTCTGATTATGTTTTGTTTCCACCAACCAGCTTAAATACAACACCGAACCTAATCTAAAGAAATCAAAATCACGAAGGTAAAATCCTATCACCATTTGGATTATCTTTATGGGATAATCATTTATTAAATCCAATCCTAACAACTTAAAGAAAGAAAAGATAACAAAAATTTAAATGAGCATCCACTTCTTCCTGATTCTTCCACGAGTGAAGCGATGATACTAGAAATTCTTGAACTTGGGCTGGGCTGCCACCGCATCTGGTGGGCTTGGATCCGTTGCAAATTTCTGCAAAAAAAAATCATGATTTTCATTGTATCTGCTGAAAGGAAGTTCTTTTTCTGGGCGTGCTTTTTTCCATTCCCCAATGCAGGCTTTTTTTGGCCACACATGTACGTTTTGTTGTGGGGTTATGAAATGAATAACATGATGGGATTGTGCGAGTTTCTAGTTTTGACTGCCTGATTTACTTGTGGACGTGTTGCGAGAAGTTTCAGTTCTATAATTAACTTTTCATTTATTGGTGAGTGAAAAACATTAAAAACTTTCTTGGATAATGTTTGACCAAACTTTTGCTGCTACAAATTATAGAGGAATTTTCCCATGCTTCGCATATTTATTTGGCACCATCCCTGCTGCAATTATTGTTTTACCTTCTAACTTGTCATTAATCTCAGGTGGCGTTGTCAAGGTTCATGAAGGTTCTACAGGTTTTTATTTATCAGCTGAATCATCTAATCAGATGCAGTTTGGTAGCTCTTCATATGATAGCCGTGATTTTTCTGCAAAGATGCCTAAAGACAGAAGCATGGAAGTTTTTACTTCCTTGCCTTCTGCTGATCATGCAGCTGTTAGAAGTATGGCTGTGAAGGCAGTGGATCCTGGGGGATCTAGTATGGCNTCTTAATGGCAACTGTTCTCTTGTCTCTGTCTAACAGTATTCTCTTTGTACAGAAATGGTTTGTTACCCAAGAAACTCCATCTTGAGATTGCACTTGGAAACCTTTATTTCAAAGAAGGTATATCAGGTGCTTACTGTTTCATAATTTTTGGCATCTACACTTATTTTATTGAACATTTACATGATATTCTGCAGATGGGCCCCACATAGATCTAATTGATCAGAAAGGGAAGGAGCAAATCCCAACAAGTGTTCCTGAAGCCTCAAGGCCATTGGACAAGCCAACTAGTAGTAAGTCCCACCCATCTATTTTGGAATCCAGTTCATTGATGGAGGCTGATAATGCAAAAGTGTTGGAGGAGAAAAGTTTCCCACCCGCTATTCTATTTGAAAATGAACAAGATTGGAATCGCCTTTTAGCAACAAGGAAAATAGAAGCTGAAATCCAATCATATGAAGGAGTTGGATTACATTCATCTGTCACCAAAGAATTACATGATCTGAACTTAAGGGTATCTACCATGAATCTTGAGGATGACTCGGGGAACAACTGACTGTCGGCAAACATAGCCTCCGGAGGTATGGTTGCTTGTGATCAATCAGGAACTGTGTCCTGATTCAGTTTGAATATGTTAGGTTTCCATGCATTTCTGGTTCAGTTTGTAACTGACCATTTTCTTCTGTTTCAGTTGGGATATTGTCAGTTTGTGTATGAATGCTATCTTGTTGTTCAACAAACTGAGCATGTGGAACTGTGTCCTGTCCAACTGGTTGTTCTACCACCTCGGGTTCTGGTGTTTGAAGGGAGTTTTTGACAGTGTGAGTTTCATCTTCAATTTCATCTTCCATATTTATATATGTTATCTTTCTCAAGATCGTTGATGACGCAACCTTTCCACACCTTGCTATCATCTAATGATTTGTGTCCAGAAAATCCGAAATTCGTAATGTTTTATCTTGGTATAAATACCAAATTCTTGGTACAGTTTTTCTTAAAACATCCAAGAATGTCTTCTTTAACCAATCTCTTCATCATTCATCTCCACTTGTCCCTGTTTTCGTTGTCAGAATCTATGTCTGATCATTTTTTGACTATTTTCCCCAAACTTAATAAGACGATATCCAACACCCTAGATATCATCACTATACTCTAGACATATCGTAATGTCTCGTTTGATGTTTCATTAAAAGGAACTCCTGAAGCATCTACGTCCGATCCTTTTCGTCCCCGACAGTTGAAGCAGAAATATCATATCTTGAGAGAGGAGCAATGAGTTATCCAGATGGCATCCTTGATTACAGTGATTTTTACGAAAAGGGCATCAAATATACTGCCGACAAGTCTCGGCGAAAGAAAGTATCAATGAAAAATATGCCAAACTAAGACTTTGTCTCTGCTTATTCGGACAATCATAAAAGGGTTTCCAGAGAGGAAATCTAATTCATTACAAGAAGCAAGAAAGAAGGATTTAGCCATTCTTACAAGGCAGACAAAGTAGATGACAAGTAGACAGACATTAGTCAGAACCGATATGAAGAAGAGTGATCAGTGATAGGATTTTTCTATGTATTAAACTTCGTGTAAAGTTGATTTCATAGTAATATATTTCCTTGAATTACCGTCTGATTTATTTTAATACTGAATAATTATATTTGTTGTGGGGACCCGGACGCTAATCTTGTTCTTAATCGTCATTGGGACTAATTAATCAATTATAATAAACAGGGTCTAAATTTTTTTTTTTTAAATATAATATCAAATGCGGAACGTAATGGAATCACTCTACTATACATATCAGTATAAAAGTAAAGTACAAGTCTTGTAATATATACAATCATTTACACACTAAGGTTCAACTACTAAATATCAAGTGTTCAACCATATCTCAGATCAAGTCCGTAGTCTCCACTCTAATCACGATCTCTCTCTTCATCTCCTAGACCCTGAACCTGTCTCACCTGTTGTCATGCACACATACAAACACGACAACAGCCGGATAACTCCGATGAGAATAAACCCCAGTATAAATCAACGAAACATGCAATCATATAATTAATATAAAGCATGAAGCAGATATCAGATATATATCAAAATCTGAAACATAATTAATATCAAACTATCAATCATACTCGTGACTCCACG